>NC_084638.1:3310588-3340588 GCF_033978795.1 Nerophis ophidion
TCGCACTATACTAACCTGCAGAAAGCATCGCACTATACTAACCTGCAGAAAGCATCGCACTATACTAACCTGCAGAAAGCATCGTACTATACTAACCTGCAGAAAGCATCGTACTATACTAACCTGCAGAAAGCATCGTACTATACTGACCTGCAGAAAGCATCGCACTATACTAACCTGCAGAAAGCATCGTACTATACTGACCTGCAGAAAGCATCGTACTATACTGACCTGCAGAAAGCATCGTACTATACTAACCTGCAGAAAGCATCGTACTATACTAACCTGCAGAAAGCATCGTACTATACTAACCTGCAGAAAGCATCGTACTATACTGACCTGCAGAAAGCATCGTACTATACTAACCTGCAGAAAGCATCGTACTATACTAACCTGCAGAAAGCATCGCACTATACTAACCTGCAGAAAGCATCGTACTATACTAACCTGCAGAAAGCATCGCACTATACTAACCTGCAGAAATCATCGCACTATACTAACCTGCAGAAAGCATCGCACTATACTAACCTGCAGAAAGCATCGTACTATACTAACCTGCAGAAAGCATCGCACTATACTAACCTGCAGAAAGCATCGTACTATACTAACCTGCAGAAAGCATCGCACTATACTAACCTGCAGAAAGCATCGTACTATACTAACCTGCAGAAATCATCGCACTATACTAACCTGCAGAAAGCATCGTACTATACTGACCTGCAGAAAGCATCGTACTATACTAACCTGCAGAAAGCGTTGCACTATACTAACCTGCAGAAAGCATCGTACTATACTAACCTGCAGAAAGCATCGCACTATACTAACCTGCAGAAAGCATCGCACTATACTAACCTGCAGAAAGCATCGTACTATACTAACCTGCAGAAAGCATCGCACTATACTAACCTGCAGAAAGCATCGCACTATACTAACCTGCAGAAAGCATCGTACTATACTAACCTGCAGAAAGCATCGCACTATACTAACCTGCAGAAAGCATCGCACTATACTAACCTGCAGAAAGCATCGTACTATACTAACCTGCAGAAAGCATCGTACTATACTAACCTGCAGAAAGCATCGCACTATACTAACCTGCAGAAAGCATCGCACTATACTAACCTGCAGAAAGCATCGTACTATACTAACCTGCAGAAAGCATCACACTAATCTAACCTGCAGAAAGCATCGCACTATACTAACCTGCAGAAAACATCGTACTATACTAACCTGCAGAAAGCATCGTACTATACTAACCTGCAGAAAGCATCGCACTATACTAACCTGCAGAAAGCATCGCACTATACTAACCTGCAGAAAACATCGTACTATACTAACCTGCAGAAAGCATCGTACTATACTAACCTGCAGAAAGCATCGCACTATACTAACCTGCAGAAAGCATCGCACTATACTAACCTGCAGAAAGCATCGTACTATACTAACCTGCAGAAAGCATCGTACTATACTAACCTGCAGAAAGCATCGCACTATACTAACCTGCAGAAAGCATCGCACTATACTAACCTGCAGAAAGCATCGCACTATAGTAACCTGCAGAAAGCATCGTACTATACTAACCTGCAGAAAGCATCGTACTATACTAACCTGCAGAAATCATCGCACTATACTAACCTGCAGAAAGCATCGCACTATACTAACCTGCAGAAAGCATCGCACTATACTAACCTGCAGAAAGCATCGTACTATACTAACCTGCAGAAAGCATCGTACTATACTAACCTGCAGAAAGCATCGTACTATACTAACCTGCAGAAAGCATCGTACTATACTAACCTGCAGAAAGCATCGTACTATACTAACCTGCAGAAAGCATCGTACTATACTAACCTGCAGAAAGCATCGTACTATACTAACCTGCAGAAAGCATCGTACTATACTAACCTGCAGAAAGCATCGTACTATACTAACCTGCAGAAAGCATCGTACTATACTAACCTGCAGAAAGCATCGCACTATACTAACCTGCAGAAAGCATCGTACTATACTAACCTGCAGAAAGCATCGCACTATACTAACCTGCAGAAAGCATCGCACTATACTAACCTGCAGAAAGCATCGTACTATACTAACCTGCAGAAAGCATCGCACTATACTAACCTGCAGAAAGCATCGTACTATACTAACCTGCAGAAATCATCGCACTATACTAACCTGCAGAAAGCATCGTACTATACTAACCTGCAGAAAGCATCGCACTATACTAACCTGCAGAAAGCATCGCACTATACTAACCTGCAGAAAGCATCGTACTATACTAACCTGCAGAAATCATCGCACTATACTAACCTGCAGAAAGCATCGCACTATACTAACCTGCAGAAAGCATCGCACTATACTAACCTGCAGAAAGCATCGCACTATACTAACCTGCAGAAAGCATCGTACTATACTAACCTGCAGAAAGCATCGCACTATACTAACCTGCAGAAAGCATCGCACTATACTAACCTGCAGAAAGCATCGCACTATACTAACCTGCAGAAAGCATCGTACTATTCTAACCTGCAGAAAGCATCGCACTATACTAACCTGCAGAAAGCATCGCACTATACTAACCTGCAGAAAGCATCGTACTATACTAACCTGCAGAAAGCATCGCACTATACTAACCTGCAGAAAGCATCGTACTATACTAACCTGCAGAAAGCATCGTACTATACTAACCTGCAGAAAGCATCGTACTATACTAACCTGCAGAAATCATCGCACTATACTAACCTGCAGAAAGCATCGCACTATACTAACCTGCAGAAAGCATCGCACTATACTAACCTGCAGAAAGCATCGTACTATACTAACCTGCAGAAAGCATCGCACTATACTAACCTGCAGAAAGCATCGCACTATACTAACCTGCAGAAAGCATCGCACTATACTAACCTGCAGAAAGCATCGCACTATACTAACCTGCAGAAAGCATCGCACTATACTAACCTGCAGAAAGCATCGTACTATACTAACCTGCAGAAAGCATCGCACTATACTAACCTGCAGAAAGCATCGTACTATACTAACCTGCAGAAAGCATCGCACTATACTAACCTGCAGAAAGCATCGCACTATACTAACCTGCAGAAAGCATCGCACTATACTAACCTGCAGAAAGCATCGCACTATACTAACCTGCAGAAAGCATCGCACTATACTAACCTGCAGAAAGCATCGTACTATACTAACCTGCAGAAAGCATCGTACTATACTAACCTGCAGAAAGCATCGCACTATACTAACCTGCAGAAAGCATCGTACTATACTAACCTGCAGAAAGCATCGTACTATACTAACCTGCAGAAAGCATCACACTATACTAACCTGCAGAAAGCATCGTACTATACTAACCTGCAGAAAGCATCGTACTATACTAACCTGCAGAAAGCATCGCACTATACTAACCTGCAGAAAGCATCGCACTATACTAACCTGCAGAAAGCATCGCACTAATCTAACCTGCAGAAAGCATCGCACTATACTAACCTGCAGAAAACATCGTACTATACTAACCTGCAGAAAGCATCGTACTATACTAACCTGCAGAAAGCATCGCACTATACTAACCTGCAGAAAGCATCGTACTATACTAACCTGCAGAAAGCATCGTACTATACTAACCTGCAGAAAGCATCGTACTATACTAACCTATTGATCTGTAGAAAGAAGAAGAAAAAAACTATGTAAAAATTTGATGATAATAAAAAATTACATGGGAATTTTTCAAACATGTTTACAGTTACATGTTTAAAGTTTCACATTCATGTAAGGAAAAACATTAATAAAATAAATTTCTTCTAAATCCCCCCCAAAATGAACATTTTCACAAAATTATAACTTTGGGGGGTTTTAAAAAAATTGTATTTCTTCATTAAAAAAAAAAAAAATCTTAATTTGTTTCTTACATGACATTTATTGATTATTTAAAAAAAAATGCTTAAGGACAAAATATTGTATAATTTTGTGAAATTATTGTTAGAATATTTTGTCCTTTAACATTTTTTTTTTTTAGAAATAATGAATGTCATGTAAGAAAAAAAATAAAAAAATATTTTAAATCCCCCCAAAATTAAAAAGAATTTCACAAAATTATAAAACATTGTCTAACATTTTTTCTTTTTTTTTTTTTTTTTTAGGAATAATCAATGAGTCATTTAAGAAAAAAAAATATATATATTTCTAAAAATCCCCCTAAAATTAACAATAATTTAACAAAATTATAAAATATTGTCTTTTAACATTTTTTCTTTTTTTTTAGGAATAATCAATGAGTCATTTAAGAAAAAATATATATATATTTCTTAAAATCCCCCCAAAATTAACAATAATTTAACAAAATTATAAAATATTGTCTTTTAACATTTTTTCTTTTTTTTTTTTAGGAATAATCAATGAGTCATTTAAGAAAAAAAATATATATATATCTATATATATATATATATATATATTTCTTAACATCCCCTCAAAATTAACAATAATTTTACAAAATTATAAAATATTGTCTTTTAACATTTTTTCTTTCTTTTTTTTTTTTTTTTTAGGAATAATCAATGAGTCATTTAAGAAAAAAAAAAATATATATATTTCTTAAAATCCCCCCAAAATTAAAAATAATTTTACAAAATTATACAACATTTTGTCCTTTAACATTTTCTTTTTTGTTTTAAAAATAATCAATAAATGAATGTCATTTAAGAAAAAAAAATGAAAAAAATATATATATTTTTAAAATCCCCCCCAAAAATTAACAATAATTTCACAAAATTATACAACATTTTGTCCTTTAACCTTTTCTGTTTTGTTTTAGAAATAATCGATGAATGTCATTTAAGAAAAAAAAATATATCTATATATATATATATATATATATATATAGATATATATTTTTTTTTTAATCCCCCAAAATTAACACTTATTTTACAAAATTATACGACATTTTGTCCTTTAACATTTTCTTTTTTGTTTTAAAAATAATCAATGAATGTCATTTAAGAAAAATAAAATAAAATAAAATATATTTTTTGGACTCCCCCCAAAATTAACAAAAAATTCACAAAATTATACAATAATTTGTCCTTTAAATGTTTCTTTCTTTTTTTTTTTTTTTTTTGAAATAATCAATAAATGTCATTTAAGGAGAAAAAAAATACAATATATAAAAAAAAAAATCACAAAATTATACAACATTTTATCCTTTTTCTCATCGAAATAACCAATGTCATAATTAAAAAAAAAATAATCATGAAATAAAAATTCAAAAATCGGCGATGTTAAAATACGCCATTTTTCCCGCGGCGTCCAACTAAAGTTCAAATCCATCCGGCCAGAAGTCCGCAACTCCTCCTCGCCATGACCGGTGAGAGGCGGAGCCACTCCGCAGGAATCCAGCGCACTTCCTTCTCCTGGAGGCTTCTTAGGTCCGCCTTGAGCTCCCTGAAGGCCGTGGTCACGTCCCCGTTAACGACCAGCGCCTCAAACATGTGGCCGTGCTGGGCTTCCATGCTTTGGGCACAATCTATCATGTCCTCAAAATCTTCCTCCTGCCAAACAAGAAAAAAACACTTTACACCTCATCACAGATGTGGACTCCTATTACACCATTTTTAAAACACTTTTTAATACATCTGGATTAATTTTTATACTCTTTTAAAGGGGAACTACACTGCATTTTACCGATTGTTTACAATCCATCCATCCATTTTTTACAGCTTGTCCCTTTTGAGTCACTGGAGCCAATCTTAGCTGCATTTGGGTGGAAGGTGGGATACACCCTGGACAAGTCGCCACTTCGTCACAGGGCCAACACAGATGTTGACTCCTGTTACACAATTTTTAAAACGCTTTTTAATATTTTTGAATTGATTTTTATACTCTTTTAAAGGGGAACTACACTGCATTTTACTGATTGTTTACAATATATCCTCCCATTTTTTACTGCTTGTCCCTTTTGGGGTCGTGGGAGGTCGCTTGAGCCTTTCTTAGTTGCATTCGGGTAGAAGGCAGAGTACATCCTGGACAAGTCGCCACCTCATCACTGGGCCAACACAGATGTAGACTCCTATTACACAATTTTTAAAACACTTTTTAATATATTTGGATTAATTTTTATACTCTTTTAAAGGGGAACTACACTGCATTTTACTGATTGTTTACAGTCCATCAGTCCATTTTTTACCGTTTGTCCCTTTTGGGGTCGCTGTAGCCTATCTTAGCTGCATTCGGGTGGAAGGCAGGATACACCCTGGACAAGTCGCCACCTCGTCACAGGACCAACACAGATGTTGACTCTTATTACACAATTTTTAAAACACTTTTTAATATTTTTGAATTGATTTTTATACTCTTTTAAAGGGGAACTACACTGCATTTTACTGATTGTTTACAATATATCCTCCCATTTTTTACCGCTTGTCCCTTTTGGGGTCGTGGGAGGTCGCTTGAGCATTTCTTAGTTGCATTCGGGTGGAAGGCGGGATACACCCTGGACAAGTCGCCACCTCGTCACAGGGCCAACACAGATGTTGACTCCTATTACACAATTTTTAAAACACTTTTTAATATATTTGGATTGATTTTTATACTCTTTTAAAGGGGAACTACACTGCATTTCACCGATTGTTTACAGTCCATCCATCCATTTTTTACCGCTTGTCCCTTTTGGGGTCGCTGTAGCCTATCTTAGCTGCATTCGGGTGGAAGGCAGGATACACCCTGGACAAGTCGCCACTTCATCACTGGGCCAACACAGATGTTGACTCCTATTACACAATTTTTAAAACACTTTTTAATACATCTGGATTGATTTTTATACTCTTTTAAAGGGGAACTACACTGCATTTTACTGATTGTTTACAGTCCATCAGTCCATTTTTTACCGTTTGTCCCTTTTGGGGTTGCTGTAGCCTATCTTAGCTGCATTCGGGCGTAAGGCGGGGTACGCCCTGGACAAGTCATCACCTCGTCACAGGACCAACACAGATGTTGACTCCTATTACACAATTTTTAAAACACTTTTTAATATATTTGGATTGATTTTTATACTCTTTTAAAGGGGAACTACACTGCATTTTTCTGATTGTTTACAGTCCATCAGTCCATTTTTTACCGTTTGTCCCTTTTGGGGTCGCTGTAGCCTATCTTAGCTGCATTCGGGTGGAAGGCGGGATACACCCTGGACAAGTCGCCACTTCATCACAGGGCCAACACAGATGTTGACTCCTATTACACAATTTTTAAAACACTTTTTAATACATCTGGATTGATTTTTATACTCTTTTAAAGGGGAACTACACTGCATTTTACTGATTGTTTACAATATATCCTCCCATTTTTTACCGCTTGTCCCTTTTGGGGTCGTGGGAGGTCGCTTGAGCCTTTCTTAGATGCATTCGGGCGGAAGGCAGAGTACATCCTGGACAAGTCGCCACCTCATCACTGGCCCAACACAGATGTTGACTCCTATTACACAATTTTTAAAACACTTTTTAATATATTTGGATTGATTTTTATACTCTTTTAAAGGGGAACTACACTGCATTTTACTGATTGTTTACAGTCCATCAGTCCATTTTTTACCGTTTGTCCCTTTTGGGGTCGCTGTAGCCTATCTTACTTAGCTGCATTCGGGTGGAAGGCGGGATACACCCTGGACAAGTCGCCACCTCGTCACAGGACCAACACAGATGTTGACTCTTATTACACAATTTTTAAAACACTTTTTAATATTTTTGAATTGATTTTTATACTCTTTTAAAGGGGAACTACACTGCATTTTACTGATTGTTTACAATATATCCTCCCATTTTTTACTGCTTGTCCCTTTTGGGGTCGTGGGAGGTTGCTTGAGCCTTTCTTAGTTGCATTCGGGTAGAAGGCAGAGTACATCCTGGACAAGTCGCCACCTCATCACTGGGCCAACACAGATGTAGACTCCTATTACACAATTTTTAAAATGCTTTTGAATATATCTGGATTGATTTTTGTAAATTTTAAATGGGAGCTACACTGCATTTTACCGATTGTTTACAATATATCCTCCCATTTTTTACCGCTTGTCCCTTTTGGGGTCGCGGGAGGTCGCTGGAGCCTGTCTTAGATGCATTCGGGCAGAAGGCAGAGTACATCCTGGACAAGTCGCCATCTCATCACAGGGCCAACACAGATGTAGACTCCTATTACACAATTTTTAAAACACTTTTTAATATATTTGGATTGATTTTTATACTCTTTTAAAGGGGAACTACACTGCATTTTACTGATTGTTTACAGTCCATCAGTCCATTTTTTACCGTTTGTCCCTTTTGGGGTCGCTGTAGCCTATCTTAGCTGCATTCGGGTGGAAGGCGGGATACACCCTGGACAAGTCGCCACCTCGTCACAGGACCAACACAGATGTTGACTCTTATTACACAATTTTTAAAACACTTTTTAATATTTTTGAATTGATTTTTATACTCTTTTTTTGAATTTATTTTTATACTCTTTTAAAGGGGAACTACACTGCATTTTACTGATTGTTTACAATATATCCTCCCATTTTTTACTGCTTGTCCCTTTTGGGGTCGCGGGAGGTCGCTGGAGCCTTTCTTAGATGCATTCGGGCGGAAGGCAGAGTACATCCTGGACAAGTCGCCACCTCATCACAAGGCCAACACAGATGTTGACTCCTATTACACAATTTTTAAAACACTTTTTCATATATCTGGATTTATTTTTATACTCTTTTAAAGGGGAACTACACTGCATTTTACTGATTGTTTACAGTCCATCAGTCCATTTTTTACCGTTTGTCCCTTTTGGGGTCGCTGTAGCCTATCTTAGCTGCATTCGGGCGTAAGGCGGGGTACGCCCTGGACAAGTCACCACCTCGTCACAGGACCAACGCAGATGTTGACTCCTATTACACAATTTTTAAAACACTTTTTCATATATCTGGATTGATTTTTATACTCTTTTAAATGGGAACTACGCTGCATTTTACTGATTGTTTACAATATATCCTCCCATTTTTTACTGCTTGTCCCTTTTGGGGTCGTGGGAGGTCGCTTGAGCCTTTCTCAGTTGCATTCGGGTAGAAGGCAGAGTACATCCTGGACAAGTCGCCACCTCATCACTGGGCCAACACAGATGTAGACTCCTATTACACAATTTTTAAAACACTTTTTAATATATTTGGATTGATTTTTATACTCTTTTAAAGGGGAACTACACTGCATTTTACCGATTGTTTACAATCCATCCATCCATTTTTTACAGCTTGTCCCTTTTGAGTCACTGGAGCCAATCTTAGCTGCATTCGGGTGGAAGGTGGGATACACCCTGGACAAGTCGCCACTTCATCACAGGGCCAACACAGATGTTGACTCCTATTACACAATTTTTAAAACACTTTTTAATACATCTGGATTGATTTTTATACTCTTTTAAATGGGAACTACACTGCATTTTACTGATTGTTTACAATATATCCTCCCATTTTTTACTGCTTGTCCCTTTTGGGGTCGTGGGAGGTCGCTTGAGCCTTTCTTAGTTGCATTCGGGTAGAAGGCAGAGTACATCCTGGACAAGTCGCCACCTCATCACAGGGCCAACACAGATGTAGACTCCTATTACACAATTTTTAAAACACTTTTTAATATATTTGGATTGATTTTTATACTCTTTTAAAGGGGAACTACACTGCATTTTACTGATTGTTTACAGTCCATCAGTCCATTTTTTACCGTTTGTCCCTTTTGGGGTCGCTGTAGCCTATCTTAGCTGCATTCGGGCGTAAGGCGGGGTACGCCCTGGACAAGTCACCACCTCGTCACAGGGCCAACACAGATGTTGACTCCTATTACACAATTTTTAAAACACTTTTTCATATATCTGGATTGATTTTTATACTCTTTTAAAGGGGAACTACACTGCATTTTACTGATTGTTTACAATATATCCTCCCATTTTTTACTGCTTGTCCCTTTTGGGGTCGTGGGAGGTCGCTTGAGCCTTTCTTAGTTGCATTCGGGTAGAAGGCAGAGTACATCCTGGACAAGTCGCCACCTCATCACTCGGCCAACACAGATGTAGACTCCTATTACACAATTTTTAAAACACTTTTTAATACATCTGGATTGATTTTTATACTCTTTTAAAGGGGAACTACACTGCATTTTACTGATTGTTTACAGTCCATCAGTCCATTTTTTACCGTTTGTCCCTTTTGGGGTCGCTGTAGCCTATCTTAGCTGCATTCGGGTGGAAGGCGGGATACACCCTGGACAAGTCGCCACCACGTCACAGGACCAACACAGATGTTGACTCTTATTACACAATTTTTAAAACACTTTTTAATATTTTTGAATTGATTTTTATACTCTTTTAAAGGGGAACTACACTGCATTTTACTGATTGTTTACAATATATCCTCCCATTTTTTACCGCTTGTCCCTTTTGGGGTCGTGGGAGGTCGCTTGAGCATTTCTTAGTTGCATTCGGGTTGAAGGCAGAGTACATCCTGGACAAGTCGCCACCTCATCACAGGGCCAACACAGATGTTGACTCCTATTACACAATTTTTAAAACACTTTTTAATATATTTGGATTGATTTTTATACTCTTTTAAAGGGGAACTACACTGCATTTTACCGATTGTTTACAGTCCATCAGTCCATTTTTTACCGTTTGTCCCTTTTGAGTCACTGGAGCCAATCTTAGCTGCATTCGGGTGGAAGGTGGGATACACCCTGGACAAGTCGCCACTTCATCACAGGGCCAACACAGATGTTGACTCCTGTTACACAATTTTTAAAACACTTTTTAATATATTTGGATTGATTTTTATACTCTTTTAAAGGGGAACTACACTGCATTTTACCGATTGTTTACAGTCCATCCATCCATTTTTTACCGTTTGTCCCTTTTGGGGTCGCTGTAGCCTATCTTAGCTGCATTCGGGCGTAAGGCGGGGTACGCCCTGGACAAGTCACCACCTCGTCACAGGGCCAACACAGATGTAGACTCCTATTACACAATTTTTAAAACACTTTTTCATATATCTGGATTGATTTTTATACTCTTTTAAAGGGGAACTACGCTGCATTTGACTAATTATTTACAATCCATCCATCCATTTTCTACCGCTCGACACAGGCTGGACTTAGATGACATGGACTATCCGACCTCCAACCACGCAGCAAACACAGGTGTGGGACCTCACGGGGTTTAACGAGGGCAACGTGAAAACCACTGAGGGGCCAGATGGACTTAAGTGACCTCACATGCGTTTTTTTCCACAAAACACAGGTGGAGTCGAACATATACGGACACATGTTTGTCAGCATGCCACAAAAAGTACTTGAAATATCCGAATTTGGAGGTAATCCTCCTTTTTCTTTGTCCCATTTAAAGCACCAGTTCCATTGGCAGCAAAACAGGCCCAGATCATAATACTACCACCACCATTCTTGACAGTAGGGATAGTGTTCCTGGGATTAAAGGCTTAACCTTTTCTCCTCCAAACATATTCTTGGGTATTTTGGCCAAACAGCTCAATTTTTGTTTCATCGGACTACAGAACTTTCCTCCAGAAGTTCTTATCTTTGTCCATGTGATGTTGCATATTATGTTTTGTTGGTTTTCTGACATGGACTTGTTTCTTCAGCATTGTCTACATGTTTTAGTCAGGGACTTTGGGCGGGCCATTCTAAAACCTTAATTCTAGCCTAATGTAGGCTTTCAATTACCACTTTTGACGTGTGTTTGGGGTCATTGTCCTATCTGAACACCCAACCGCGCCCAAAACCCAACCTCTGGGCTGATGATTTTAGGTTTTGTCCTGAAGAATTTGGAGGTAATCCTCCTTTTTCATTGTCCCATTTACTCTCTGAAAAGCACCAGTTCCATTGGCAGCAAAACAGGCCCAGATCATAATACTACCACCACCATGCTTGACAGTAGGCATAGTGTTCCTGGGATTAAAGGCGTAACCTTTTCTCCTCCAAACATATTGTTGGGTATTGTGGCCAAACAGCTCAATTTTTGTTTCATCGGACTACAGAACTTTCCTCCAGAAGTTCTTATCTTTGTCCATGTGATGTTGCATATTATGTTTAGTTGGTTTTCTGACATGGACTTGTTTCTTCAGCATTGTCCACACGTTTTAGTCAGGGACTTTGGGAATTCCATTCTAAAACCTTAATTCTAGCCTAATGTAGGCTTTCAATTACCACTTTTGACATGTTTTTGGGGTCATTGTCCTATCTGAACACCCAACCCCGCCCAAAACCCAACCTCCGGGCTGATGATTTTAGGTTTTGTCCTGAAGAATTTGGAGGTAATCCTCCTTTTTCATTGTCCCATTTACTCTCTGTAAAGCACCAGTTCCATTGGCAGCAAAACAGGCCCAAAGCATAATACTACCACCACCATTCTTGACAGTAGGGATAGTGTTCCTGGGATTAAAGGCTTATCCTTTTCTCCTCCAAACATATTGCTGGGTATTTTGGCCAAACAGCTCAATTTTTGTTTCATCGGACTACAGAACTTTCCTCCAGAAGTTCTTATCTTTGTCCATGTGATGTTGCACATTATGTTTTGTTGGTTTTCTGACATGGACTTGTTTCTTCAGCATTGTCTACATGTTTTAGTCAGGGACTTTGGGCGGGCCGTTCTAAAACCTTAATTCTAGCCTAATGTAGGCTTTCAATTACCACTTTTGACGTGTGTTTGGGGTCATTGTCCTATCTGAACACCCAACCCTGCCCAAAACCCAACCTCCGGGCTGATGATTTTAGGTTTTGTCCTGAAGAATTTGGAGGTAATCATCCTTTTTCATTGTCCCATTTACTCTCTGTAAAGCACCAGTTCCATTGGCAGCAAAACAGGCCCAAAGCATAATACTACCACCACCATGCTTGACAGTAGGGATTGTGTTCCTGGGATTAAAGGCTTAACCTTTTGTCCTCCAAACATATTGCTGGGTATTGTGGCCAAACAGCTCAATTTTTGTTTCATTAGACCACAGACCTTTCCTCCAGAAGGTCTTATCTTTGTCCATGTGATGTTGCATATTATGATTTGTTAGTTTTCTGACATGGACTTGTTTCTTCAGCATTGTCCACATGTTTAAGTCAGGGACTTTGGGAAGGCCATTCTTTAAAACCTTCATTCTAGCCTGATTTAGCCATTCCTTTACCACTTTTAAAGTGTGTTTTAGGTGATTGTATGAATAAATATACAGTTTGTCATCTACCAGTTCTTACTGAGAACATCCTGACTTGGTTCGAGTCCTCTCCATCGCTGAGGAATTTGGCTCTCCTTCGGCTGAGGCGCAACTCCTCCACCCGCGGCGGCTTCACAAAAACCACGTACGGCTTGAATTCAAGCGTGTAGATGCGCTTCAGCTTCTGGACGGACGGAAAGAAGAAACAAAAGAACACAATTGATACGTTATTCAGATATTCTTTAAAGTAGTGGTAGACTGCACACTTAAAAAAAAATGCTGGGTTATTTTTGATAATTTATGAGTTGCGAGTGTTATTTTTATGGAGAGCAATCATTTTTTGGGGGGGTTATAAGGGTATTATTTTAACGCAATTTCTGGGTTGTCAAAATTATGAACCATTTTTGGGTTGTTTTTCAATGCTTTTTTAATTTTTTTATTAAAAAGTTACTTTTTTCTTGAAGATAATTTTATTATGGATTAATCTCGTTGACATTATTTACAATCACTCATCTTATGTATTGTCTGACATCACATGGACAAAGATAAGACCTTCTAGAGGACATTTCTGTCGTCGGATGAAACAAAAATGGAGCTGTTTGGCCACAATACCCAGCAATATGTTTGGAGGAGAAAAGGTGAGGACTTTAATCCCAGGAACACTATGCCTACCGTCAAGCATGGTGGTGGTAGTATTATACTCTGGGCCTGTTTTGCTGCCAATGGAACTGGTGCTTTACAGAGAGTAAATGGGACAATGAAAAAGGAGGATTACCTCCAAATTGTTCAGGACAAAACCTATAATCATCAGCCCAGAGGTTGGGTTTTGGGCGGTGTTGGGTGTTCAGATAGGACAATGACCCCAAAAACATGTCAAAAGTGGTAATTGAAAGCCTACATTAGGCTAGAATTAAGGTTTTAGAATGGAATTCCCAAAGTCCCTAACTAAAACGTGTGGACAATGCTGAAGAAACAAGTCCATGTCAGAAAACCAACTAAACATAATATGCAACATCACATGGACAAAGATAAGAACTTCTAGAGGAAAGGTCTGTGGTCTAATGAAACAAAAATTGAGCTGTTTGGCCACAATACCCAGGAATATGTTTGGAGGAGAAAAGGTTAAGCCTTTAATCCCAGGAACACTATGCCTACCGTCAAGCATGGTGGTGGTAGTATTATACTCTGGGCCTGTTTTGCTGCCAATGGAACTGGTGCTTTACAGAGAGTAAATGGGACAATGAAAAAGGAGGATTACCCGCTGCTGCTCACTGCTCCCCTCACCTCCCAGGGGGCGTTCAAGGGTGATGGGTCAAATGCAAGGAATGTGTGTGTGTTTGTGTGTGTGTGAGACAATCATTGGTACTTTAACTTTAACTTGAATTTTAAATTTGACTTTAAAAACTGTGGTTTTGTTTCTCCATTCCATTCTATTTACCCCCAAAAAGTGGCAGTTACCCTTTAAACCTATTTTTCTAAACTTATTTCCCATGTGGGAAAAAAATATAGATATAGACGTCTCCACTTTAAAAAAATTTTTACTTCGATATTCCAATGTGAGTGATTTTCCAGACAGATTACGGCCTTTTTTTTATAAAAAAATTTTTTTTACTACTTATTATTTAAACATCCCGTTCTTGTACTCACACTAGGATTCAGGTCCAGGAGGCACACTTTGCCCTCGTTACAGTAAAAAAACACAACAAACTCTCAGCTCTGTTGCTTGAATTTTGTCAGGCTTGCCCCTGACAGTTTGTTTGTGTTCTAGATTTTTCTTCTGTGTGTGTAGTATTTCCTGTCAGCGCTCTTATTTTGTTGGTTTCCTGTCTTTCTCCCTGAGCGCTGTTTCCCCTCAGCTGCGGCTGTTTGGCACCTGGCCACATCTGGTGTCAATCAGCCCGATTCCTATTTTTACCTGCTTTTGTCCTCCAGTCAGTGCTGGATTATTGCCATGTATTGTTGCTCGGGTCGTGTCATTCAATTTAGCGGTAAGCTATATTTGGTAGCTTTGTGTAGCTTACTGTCTTTTGTTCATAGCCTAGTTTGTTATCCGCCTCGTACGCGCTTTTTGTTTGTACCCTGTGTTTGGTTTTGTTTAGAGTGTAAATTAAAACCATGTTTTCTTATTCAATGCCTGCCTCCTTCTCCGCATCTTGGGGTTTGTCACAAACAAACTCTGAGACATTTTACCTAAAAAAAACAACAACAGTGGTATTGTTTCTCCATTCCATTCTATTTACCCCCAAAAAGTGGCAGTTCCCCTTTTAACCTTGTTTTTATTTCCTTATTTCCCATGGGGGAAAAAAATGTAAACAAAGACGTCTTCACTTTGAAAACTTCGATAACTCTCACAATATTCCAACGTTAGTGTTTTTTCAGACAAATTACGGCCTTTTCTAAAAAAATTTTTACTACTTATATTTTTTACTGTACTCACGCTAGGGTTCAGGTCCAGGAGGCACACTTTGCCCTCGTTACAGTAAAAAAACAACAACAAAAAATAGCACCTCTCTTGCTTGAATTTTACCTCTTAATTAAAAAACAGTGGTTTTGTTTCTCCATTCCATTCCATTTACCCCCAAAAGTGGCAGCTCCCTTTTAACCCTATTTTTATTTTCATTGTACTTATTATTTTTTTCAGGTTCAGGATGCATACTTTGCCCTCGTTACAGTAGAAAAAACCCCCAAAAAATAGCAGCTCTGTTGCTTGAATTTTACCTCTAATAAAACAGTGGTTTTGTTTCTCCATTCCATTCTATTTACCCCCAGAAAGTGGCAGCTCCCTTTTAACCCTATTTTTATTTCCTTATACCTTTTATTATTTTTTACTGTACTCACACTAGGGTTCAGGTCCAGGAGGCACACTTTGCCCTTGTTATAGTAGAAAAAAAAACAAAAAACTGGCAGCTGTGTTGCTTGAATTTTACCTCTTAATTAAAAAACAGTGGTTTTGTTTCTCCATTCCATTCTATTTACCCCCAGAAAGTGGCAGCTCCCTTTTAACCCTATTTTTATTTCCTTATACCTTTTATTATTTTTTACTGTACTCACACTAGGGTTCAGGTCCAGGAGGCACACTTTGCCCTCGTTATAGTAGAAAAAAAACAAAAACTGGCAGCTCTGTTGCTTGAATTTTACCTCTTAATTAAAAAACAGTGGTTTTGTTTCTCCATTCCATTCCATTTACCCTCAAAAGTGGCAGCTCCCTTTTAACCCTATTTTTGTTTTCATCGTACTTATTTTTTTCAGGTTCAGGATGCATACTTTGCCCTCGTTACAGTAGAAAAAAAACCCAAAAAATAGCAGCTCTGTTGCTTGAATTTTACCTCTAATAAAACAGTGGTTTTGTTTCTCCATTCCATTCTATTTACCCCCAGAAAGTGGCAGCTCCCTTTTAACCCTATTTTTATTTCCTTATACCTTTTATTATTTTTTACTGTACTCACACTAGGGTTCAGGTCCAGGAGGCACACTTTGCCCTCTTTATAGTAGAAAAAAACCCAAAAAACTGGCAGCTCTGTTGCTTGAATTTTACCTCTAAATTAAAAATCAGTGGTTTTGTTTCTCCATTCCATTCTATTTACCCCCAAAAGTGGCAGCTCCCCTTTAACTCTATTTTTATTTTCATTGTAATTATTGTTATTTTTTTATTGTACTCACGCTAGGGTTCAGGTCCAGGAGGCACACTTTGCCCTCGTTATAGTAGAAAAAAACCCAAAAAACTGGCAGCTCTGTTGCTTGAATTTTACCTCTAAATTAAAAAACAGTGGTTTTGTTTCTCCATTCCATTCTATTTACCCCCAAAAGTGACAGCTCCCCTTTAACTCTATTTTTATTTTCATTGTAATTATTGTTATTTTTTTTACTGTACTCACGCTAGGGTTCAGGTCCAGGAGGCATACTTTTCCCTCATTACAGTAAAAAAAACCCCAAAACAAATATGGCAGCTCTGTTGCTTGAATTTTACCTCTAAAAAAACAGTGGTTTTGTTTCTCCATTCCATTCTATTTACCCCCAAAAAGGGGCAGCTCCCTTTTAACCCTATTTTTATTTCCTTATACCTTTTATTATTTTTTACTGTACTCACACTAGGGTTCAGGTCCAGGAGGCACACTTTGCCCTCGTTATAGTAGAAAAACCCCCAAAAAACTGGCAGCTCTGTTGCTTGAATTTTACCTCTAAAAAAACAGTGGTTTTGTTTCTCCATTCCATTCTATTTACCCCCAAAAGTGGCAGCTCCCCTTTAACTCTATTTTTATTTTCATTGTAATTATTGTTATTTTTTTATTGTACTCACGCTAGGGTTCAGGTCCAGGAGGCACACTTTGCCCTCATTATAGTAGAAAACCCCCCAAAAAATAGCAACTCTGTTGCTTGAATTTTACCTCTTAATTAAAAAACTGTGGTTTTGTTCCTCCATTCCATTCTATTTACCCCCAAAAGTGGCAGCTCCCCTTTAACTCTATTTTTATTTTCATTGTACTTATTATTTTTTTCAGGTCCAGGAGGCATACTTTGCCCTCATTACAGTAAAAACAAAAAAAACAAATATGGCAGCTCTGTTCCTTGAATTTTACCTTTAAAAAAACTGTGGTTTTGTTTCTCCATTCCATTCTATTTACCCCCAAAAAGTGGCAGTTCCCTTTTAACCCTATTTTTATTTCCTTATACCTTTTATTATTTTTTACTGTACTCACACTAGGGTTCAGGTCCAGGAGGCACACTTTGCCCTCGGCCATCACCCGGCGAACTGAGTCCAGACTTGTTCCATAGTAGTGGCCTCTGTATCTCCCGTAGTCTAGAAACCTAAAAGCAGACATTAACGGGGCCAGACAAGGACATTAAAACCAGGAACAAAAAAAAAAATGGCAGAGACGGGCGGACTTTCCTTTCAAAACTAGACTTGAACGGTATAGAATGACCAGGACTACATTTTAACGACGCGGTGGAAGGAAACCGGCGCATGTACCTGTGGTTGAGAATGTCCTCCTCGAATTTGAGGAGCGACACAAAATGATAATCCAGTCCTTCGGTCTCTTGGCTTCTCTTCTCACGCGTGGTGTCTGAAAGGGTAAAGAACCGGCGTTACAGGAGGGGGAAAAAAAAAGGGACCAGGTGGTCTTGTTGCCTTACATGGGACGGTTACCCCGTAGAGGTCCGGATCTGAGATCAGGAGCCTTCGCTTCAGTTCGTTCACTCCAACACCGCTGGGGCCTTAAGACAGAACGCAAGGTTTTTATGTCATTAAAAAAATATATGTATACATATATTTATGTATGTGTGGGAAGCTGGCGGCGTTTCTGGGTGTTGTTGATAAATTGCTTTCGCTTGGCATAGTAGAGTTTTAACGTGCACTTACAGATGCTTCATATTGCGCCACACATTTTCAATGGGAGACAGGTCTGGACTACAGTTTAGTACCCGCACTCTTTTACTATGAAGCCACGCTGTTGTAACACGTGGCTTGGCATTGTCTTGCTGAAATAAGCAGGGGCGTCCATGATAACGTCGCTTGGATGACAACATATGTTTCTCCAAAACCTGTATGTACCTTTCAGCATTAATGGTGCCTTCACAGATGTGCAAGTTACCCATGCCTTGGGCACTAATACACCCCCATACCTTCACAGATGCTGGCTTTTCAACTTTGCGCCTATAACAATCCAAATAGTTCTTTTCCTTATTGGTTCAGAGGACAAAACGTCCACATTTTCCAAAAACAATTTGAAATGCGGACTTGTCAGACCACAGAACACTTTTCCACTTTGCATCAGTCCATCTCAGATGAGCTCAGCCCAGCGAAGCCAGCGGCATTTCCGGGTGTTGTTGATAAATTGCTTTCGCTTGGCATAGTAGAGTTTTAACTTGCACTTACAGATGCTTCATATTGCGCCACACATTTTCAATGGGAGACAGGTCTGGACTACAGGCAGTACAGTTTAGTACCCGCACTCTTTTACTATGAAGCCATGCTGTTGTAACACATGGCTTGCCATTGTCTTGCTGAAATAAGCAGCGGCGTCCGTGATAACGTCGCTTGGATGACAACATATGTTTCTCCAAAACCTGTATGTACCTTTCAGCATTAATGGTGCCTTCACAGATGTGTAAGTTACCCATGCCTTGGGCACTAATACACCCCCATACCGTCACAGATGCTGGCTTTTCAACTTTGCGCCTACGACAATCAAATAGTTATTTTCCTTATTGGTTCAGAGGACAAAACGTCCACATTTTCCCAAAACAATTAGAAATGTGGACTCGTCAGACCACAGGACAATTTTCCACTTTGCATCAGTCCATCTTATATAAGCTCGGGCCCAGCGAAGAGGGTGGCGTTTCCGGGTGTTGTTGATAAATTGCTTTCGCTGGGCATAGTAGAGTTTTAACTTGCACTTACAGATGCTTCATATTGCGCCACACATTTTCAATGGGAGACAGGTCTGGACTACAGGCAGACCAGATTAGTACCTGCACTCTTTTACTATGAAGTCATGCTGTTGTATCACTTTTCTTGGCATTGTTTTGCTGAAATAAGCAGCGGCGTCCGTGATAACGTCGCTTGGATGACAACATATGTTTCTCCAAAACCTGTATGTACCTTTCAGCATTAATGGTGCCTTCACAGATGTGTAAGTTACCCATGCCTTGGGCACTAATACACCCCCATACCATCACAGATGCTGGCTTTTCAACTTTGCACCTAGAACAATCCGTATAGTTCTTTTCCTTATTGGTTCAGAGGACAAAACGTCCACAGTTTCCAAAAACAATTTGAAATGTGGACTTGTCAGACCACAGAACACTTTTCCACTTTGCATCAGTCCATCTTAGATGATCTCGGGCCCAGCGAAGCCGGCGGCGTTTCCGGGTGTTGTTGATAAATGGCTTTCGCTTGGCATAGTAGAGTTTTAACTTGCACTTACAGATGTAGCGACCAACTGTAGTTACTGACAGGGGTTTTCCAAAGTGTTCCTGAGCCCATGTAGTGATATCCTTTACACACTGATGTCAGTTTTTGATAAAGGGATTGAAGGTCCGTAATATCGCTTACGTGCAGTGATTTCTCCAGATTCTCTGAAACTTTTGATGATATTACGGAATGTACGTGGTGAAATCCCTTAACCTTGCAATAGCTGGTTTAGAAATGTTGTTCTTAAAGTGCTCGCCAATTTGCTCACGCAAAGTGGTGACCCATGGCCCGACCTTGTTTGTGAATGACTGAGCATTTCATGGAAGCTGCTTTTATACCCATTCATGGCAACAACCACCTGTTCTCAATTAGCCTGTTCACCTGTGGGATGTTCCAAATAAGCGTCTGATGAGCATTCCTCAACGTTCTCAGTCTTTTTTGCCACTTGTTCCAGCTTTTTGGAAACATGTTGCAAGCATCAAATTCCAATTGAGCTAATAATTGCCAAAAATAATATGTTAGATCCACTATGGACTAGAATCTCATTTTCATATTAGATCCACCATGGACTGGACTCTCACACTATTATGTTAGATCCACTATGGACTGGACTCTCACTTTTATGTTGGATCCACTATGGACTGGACTTTCACACTATTATGTTAAATCCACTATGGACTGGACTCTCACTCTTATGTTAGATCCACTATGGACTGGACTCTCACTATTATGTTAGATCCACTATGGACTGGACTTTTACACTATTATGATAGATCCACTATGGACTGGACTCTCACTATTATGTCCGATCCACTATGGACTGGACTCTCACTATTATGTTAGATCCACTATGGACTGGACTCTCACTATTATGTTAGATCCACTATAGACTGGACTCTCACTATTATGTTAGATCCACTATGGACTGGACTCTCACACTATTATGTTAGATCCACTATGGACTGGACTCTCACTATTATGTTAGATCCACTATGGACTGGACTCTCACTTTTATGTTAGATCCACTATGGACTGGACTTTCACACTATTATGTTAGATCCACTATGGACTGGACTCTCACTATTATGTTAGATCCACTATGGACTGGACTCTCACTTTTATGTTAGATCCACTATGGACTGGACTTTCACACTATTATGTTAGATCCACTCTGGACTGGACTCTCACTATTATGTTAGATCCACTATGGACTGGACTCTCACACTATTATGTTAGATCCACTATGGACTGGACTCTCACTTTTATGTTGGATCCACTATGGACTGGACTTTCACACTATTATGTTAAATCCACTATGGACTGGACTCTCACACTATTATGTTAGATCCACTATGGACTGGACTCTCACTTTTATGTTGGATCCACTATGGACTGGACTTTCACACTATTATGTTAAATCCACTATGGACTGGACTCTCACTCTTATGTTAGATCCACTATGGACTGGACTCTCACTATTATGTTAGATCCACTATGGACTGGACTTTTACACTATTATGATGGATCCACTATGGACTGGACTCTCACTATTATGTCCGATCCACTATGGACTGGACTCTCACTATTATGTTAGATCCACTATGGACTGGACTCTCACTATTATGTTAGATCCACTATAGACTGGACTCTCACTATTATGTTAGATCCACTATGGACTGGACTCTCACACTATTATGTTAGATCCACTATGGACTGGACTCTCACTATTATGTTAGATCCACTATGGACTGGACTCTCACTTTTATGTTAGATCCACTATGGACTGGACTTTCACACTATTATGTTAGATCCACTATGGACTGGACTCTCACTATTATGTTAGATCCACTATGGACTGGACTCTCACTTTTATGTTAGATCCACTATGGACTGGACTTTCACACTATTATGTTAAATCCACTATGGACTGGACTCTCACTCTTATGTTAGATCCACTATGGACTGGACTCTCACTATTATGTTAGATCCACTATGGACTGGACTCACTATTATGATAGATCCACTATGGACTGGACTCTCACTATTATGTCCGATCCACTATGGACTGGACTCTCACTATTATGTTAGATCCACTATGGACTGGACTCTCACTATTATGTTAGATCCACTATGGACTGGACTCTCACACTATTATGTTAGATCCACTATGGACTGGACTCTCACACTATTATGTTAGATCCACTATGGACTGGACTCACTATTTAATTAGATCAACTATGGACTGGACTCTCACTATTATGTTAGATCCACTATGGACTGGACTCTCACTATTATGTTAGCTCCACTATGGACTGGACTCTCACTATCATGTTAGATCCACTATGGACTGGACTCACTATTATGTTAGATCCACTATGGACTGGACTCTCACTATCATGTTAGATCCACTATGGACTGGACTCTCACACTATTATGTTAGATCCACTATGGACTGGACTCTCACTATTATGTTAGATCCACTATGGACTGGACTCTCACTATTATGTTAGATCCACTATGGACTGGACTCTCACACTATTATGTTAGATCCACTATGGACTGGACTCTCACTATTATGTTAGATCCACTATGGACTGGACTTTCACACTATTATGTTAGATCCACTATGGACTGGACTCTCACTATTATATTAGATCCACTATGGACTGGACTTTCACACTATTATGTCAGACCCACTCGACGTCCATTGCATCTGGTCTCCCTTAAGGGGCTGGGGGGGTTACTCACATTTGCAGTCCTCTCCAAGGTTTCTCACAGTCATTCATATGGACGTCCCACTGGGTTGTGAGTTTTTCCTTGCCCACATAACCGCGGATGTCGTTGTGGCTTATGCAGCCCTTTGAGACACTTGCGATTTAGGGCTATATATACATATAAATATATATATATATATATATATATATATATATATATAAACATTGATTGATTGATTGTATTGATATCGGAATCGGTAATTAAGAGTTGGACCATATCGGCAAAAAAGCCATTATCGGACATCTCTACTGGTAATGGTTCAAAATAAAGTAGGAAGAGTGCCACAATACATGGAGAGGACCCGGATGAGGTGGTTCGGGCATTGGGTCAGGATGCCACCCGAACCCCTCCTTAGAGAGGGGTCCACGGGGAAGACCCAGGACACATTGGGAAGACTATGTTCTCCCGGCTGGCCTGGGAACGACTCCGGGAGGAGCTGGACGAAGTGGCTGGGGAGAGGGAAGTCTGGGCTT
Source organism: Nerophis ophidion (assembly GCF_033978795.1). NCBI lineage: Eukaryota > Metazoa > Chordata > Actinopteri > Syngnathiformes > Syngnathidae > Nerophis > Nerophis ophidion. Next base: position 3,333,966 of record NC_084638.1, read on the forward strand.
CTCTGCTTAGGCTGCTGCCCCCGTGACCCTACCCCGTATAAGCAGCAGAAGATGGATGGAAGTCATACTTTAATGTAGAAAAAAAAATCATCCATCCATCCATTTTCTACGGCTTAACCCCTTTTTTGGGTGGCAGGGGGCGCCTATCCCAGCTATAATCGGGCGGAAGGCGGGCTACAGCCTGGACAAGTCGCCACCTCATCACAGGGCCAAAAATCAATGTAAACTTTTTTTTTTTTACATTTTTTTTTGTTTTTTTTGAGCAACTAAGCAAAAATATTGTCCCATTTTACGCACGTTCGATTTCCAGCAAGGCCGTTCCGTCCGACTTTGATCAACGTTGTCCAGAATTACGACTTAATTCACTCAAGATGTGTTGACTTTTCCAACATGTGTCCACCGCCATATGTGACATAACGTATGCGTAACTACTCATCCCATCAGGGCGCCCTAATGACATCCTCAATGACAAGCCCTGCGCCACATGGGCTTTTTGACTGAATGTTACATCTGTGTTTGCCATCAGGGTCGGGAAAAAAAACAACAACAAAAAAAACAAAAACGGTTTTAAGACAGTCAGGCAGACGGATGTCTCCGATTTCATGCTGTTTTTTTAAAGGCCTACTGAAATGAGATTTTTTTATTCAAACGAGTACAGCAGGTCCATTCTATGTGTCATACTTCATCATTTCGCCATATTGCCATATTTTTGCTGAAAGGATTTAGTAGAGAACATCGATGATAAAGTTTGCAACTTTTGGTCGCTAATAAAAATAGCCTTGCCTGTACCGGAAGTAGCAGACGATGTGCGCGTGACGTCACGGGTTGTGGAGTTCCTCCCACCCTCACGTTGTTTACAATCATGGCCACCAGCAGCTAGAGCGATTCGGACCGAGAAAGCGGCGATTTCCCCATTAATTTGAGCGAGGATGAAAGATTCGTGGATGAGGAAAGTGAGAGTGAAGGACTAGAGAAAAAAAAACAGAAGACGAGGGCAGTGGGAGCGATTCAGATGTTATTAGACACATTTACTCGGATAATTCTGGAAAATCCCTTATCTGCTTATTGTGTTACTAGTGTTTTAGTGAGGTTTTATGGTCGAACCTGAAAGTCGGAGGGGTGTGGTGACCGCCACGTTTCTCAACGACGCGAAGGCAGCCGTTTGGCCCGGGTTGAGATTTTTAATTTTTTTCCCTTCCCCAAGGTGGAAGCATCCGACGGTCAGGGGCGGCCGGTGGGAGGAGGCAAGAGAGTCCGCAGCTGCGTGTTTGACAGGTGCAGGAGGAATGACGCAAGCTCTCCGTTCATGTCTACGGTAAGAGCTGACTTATTACCACCATTTTCTCACCGAAACCTGCCGGTTGACATGTGGTAGGGAACCATGTTCGCTTGACCACTCTTTTACATAGTAAAGCTTCACCGTCATCTTAAAGAAACACTGTCTGTGTTTGTGTTGCTAAAGGCGGCCGCAATACACCACTTACATCTTTCTTCTTTGACGTCTCTATTATTTATTGAACAAATTGCAAAAGATTCAGCAACACAGATGTCCAGAATACTGTGGAATTACGCGATGAAAAGGCCGGTGGGAGGAGGCAAGAGAGTACGCAGCTGCGTCTTTGTCAGGAGCAGGAGGAACGACACAAGCTCTCCGCTCATGTCTACGGTAAGAGCTGACTTATTACCAACATTTTCTCACAGAAACCTGCCGGTTGACATGTGGTAGGGAACCATGTTCGCTTGACCGCTCTGTTCCATAGTAAAGCTTCACCGTCATCTTAAAGAAACACCGTCTGTGTTTGTGTTGCAAAAGCTGGCCACAATACACCACTTCCCACCTACATCTTTCTTCTTTGACGTCTCCATTATTAATTGAACAAATTGCAAAAGATTCAGCAACACAGATGTCCAGAATACTGTGGAATTATGCGATGAAAAGGCCGGTGGGAGGAGGCAAGAGAGTCCGCAGCTGCGTCTTTGACAGGTGCAGGAGGAATGACGCAAGCTCTCCGCTCATGTCTACGGTAAGAGCCGACTTATTACCACCATTTTCTCACCGAAACCTGCCAGTTGACATGTGGTCGGGAACCATGTTCGCTTGACCGCTCTGTTCCATAGTAAAGCTTCACCGTCATCTTTCGGGAATGTAAACAAGGAAACACCGGCCGTGTTTGTGTTGCTAAAGCCGGCCGCAATACACCGCTTCCCACCTACAACTTTCTTCTTTGACGTCTCCATTATTTATTGAACAAATTGCAAAAGATTCAGCAACACAGGTGTCCAGAATACTGTGGAATTATGCGATGAAAAGGCCGGTAGGAGGAGGCAAGAGAGTCCACATCTGCGTATTTGACAGGTGCAGGAGGAACGACACAAGCTCTTCGTTCATGTCTATGGTAAGAGCCAACTTACTACCACCATTTTCTCACCGAAACCTGCCGGTTGACATGTGGTAGCGAACCATGTTCGCTTGACCGCTCTGTTCCATAGTAAAGCTTCACCGTCATCTTTCGGGAATGTAAACAAGGAAACACCGGCTGTGTTTGTGTTGCTAAAGGCGGCCGCAATACACCGCTTCCCACCTACAGCTTTCTTCTTTGACGTCTCCATTATTAATTGAACAAATTGCAAAAGATTCAGCAACACAGATGTCCAGAATACTGTGGAATTATGCGATGAAAAGGCCGGTGGGAGGAGGCAAGAGAGTCCGCAACTACATCTTTGACAGGTGCAGGAGGAATGACGCAAGCTCTCCGCTCATGTCTACGGTAAGAGCCGACTTATTACCACCATTTTCTCACCAAAACCTGCCGGTTGACATGTGGTAGGGAACCATGTTCGCTTGACCGCTCTGTTCCATAGTAAAACTTCACCGTCATCTTTCGGGAATGTAAACAAGGAAACACCGGCTGTGTTTGTGTTGCTAAAGGCGGCCGCAATACACCACTTCCCACCTACAGCTTTCTTCTTTGACGTCTCCATTATTAATTGAACAAATTGCAAAAGATTCAGCAACACAGATGTCCAGAATACTGTGGAATTATGCGATGAAAAGGCCGGTGGGAGGAGGCAAGAGAGTCCGCAACTGCATCTTTGACAGGTGCAGGAGGAATGACGCAAGCTCTCCGCTCATGTCTACGGTAAGAGCCGGCTTATTAAACACCATTTTCTCAGCGAAACCTGCCGGTTGACATGTGGTAGGGAACCATGTTCGCTTGACCGCTCTGTTCCATAGTAAAGCTTCACCGTCATCTTTCGGGAATGTAAACAAGGAAACACCGGCTGTATTTGTGTTGCTAAAGGCGGCCGCAATACACCGCTTCCCACCTACAGCTTTCTTCTTTGACGTCTCCATTATTAATTGAACAAATTACAAAATATTCAGCAACACTGTGGAATTATGCGATGAAAAGAGACGTTATAGCATGAAAATCCGCACGAAATTTAAAATTGCAATTTAGTAAACTAAAAAGGCCGTATTGGCATGTGTTGCAATGTTAATATTTCATCATTGATTTATAAACTATCAGACTACGTGGTCGCTAGTAGTGGCTTTCAGTAGGCCTTTAAGTCTGAGGAATTCTACGGACTTCTTCCTTCTGTCAATTGATACCGTACAAACGCTGGAAAATCCATAAAAAATACAACATCTGCAAAGTCACGTAGTATCGGTGTCGTTACCGTGTAGGATGTCGCATCTGGGATAGTCCTCTAAACGGGGTTCGTCCAGACCCGAGGTTGCATCAGACTCTTCGGAGCTCCGTATGGAATCTGGATTCCTGACATAGCTGCCTTTTCCATCGCAGCCTTGGACCAACTCCTCGCAACATTACAAAATACCAGTTTTTTTTTTTTTTTTTATTTAGGACTCTGCACTCTTACACTGCTAATGGCTTTCACAGAAGCCTGTTAAGACCCCGGGGGAAAAACTGTCCACTCACCGAGAGTGTCCGACCTGAGTTCCAACCCCGGTCGAGTCATACCAAAGACTATAAAAATGGGACTCATTACCTCAGCATCAAAGGTTGGAATTTGGGGGTTTAATCACCGATTTTGTTAGATCCACTATGGACTGGACTCTCACTATTATGTTGGATCTACTATGGACTGGACTCTCACTATTATGTTGGATCCACTATGGACTGGACTATCCTTTATTATGCTACATCCACTATGGACTGGACTTTATGTTGGATCCACTATGGACTGGACTCTCACACTAATATGTTAAATCCACTATGGACTGGAATTTCACTATTATGTTAGATCCACCATGGACTGGACTCTCTCACTATTATGTTAGATCCACTATGGACTGGACTCTCACACTATTATGTTAGCTCCACTATGGACTGGACTCTCACACTATTATGTTAGATCCACTATGGACTGGACTCACACTATTATGTTAGATCCACTATGGACTGGACTCTCACACTATTATGTTAGATCCACTATGGACTGGACTCACACTATTATGTTAGATCCACTATGGACTGGACTCACACTATTATGTTAGATCCACTGTAGATTGGACTTTCACTATTATGTTAGATCCACTATGGACTAGACTCTCACACTATTATGTTAGATCCACTATGGACTGGACTCTCACTATTATGTTTGAGCCACTATGGACTGGACTCTCACTATTATGTTAGATCCACTATGGACTGGACTCACACTATTATGTTAGATCCACTATGGACTGGACTCACACTATTATGTTAGATCCACTGTAGATTGGACTTTCACTATTATGTTAGATCCACTATGGACTAGACTCTCACACTATTATGTCAGATCCACTATGGACTGGACTCACACTATTATGTTAGATCCACTATGGACTGGACTCTCACTATTATGTTTGAGCCACTATGGACTGGACTCTCACTATTATGTTAGATCCACTATGGACTGGACTCACACTATTATGTTAGATCCACTATGGACTGGACTCTCACTATTATGTTAGATCCACTATGGACTGGACTCTCACTATTATGTTAGATCCACTATGGACTGGACTCTCACTATTATGTTAGATCCACTATGGACTGGACTCACACTATTATGTTAGATCCACTATGGACTGGACTCTCACTATTATGTTAGATCCACTATGGACTGGACTCTCACACTATTATGTTAGATCCACTATGGACTAGACTCTCACTATTATGTTAGATCCACTATGGACTGGAATCTCTCATTATTATGTTAGATCCACTATGGACTGGACTCTCATTATTATGTTAGATCCACTATGGACTGGACTCTCACTATTATGTTAGATCCACTATGGACTGGACTCTCACTATTATGCTAGATCCACTATGGACTGGACTCTCACTATTATGCTAGATCCACTATGGACTGGACTCTCGCTATCATGTTAGATCCACTATGGACTGGACTCTCACTATTATGTTAGATCCACTATGGACTGGACTCACACTATTATGTTAGATCCACTATGGACTGGAATCTCACTATCATGTTAGATCCACTATGGACTGGACTCTCACTATCATGTTAGATCCACTATGGACTGGACTCTCACTATCATGTTAGATCCACTATGGACTGGACTCTCACACTATTATGTTAGATCCACTATTGCCTGGACTCTCACTATTATGTTAGATCCACTATGGACTGGACTCTCACTATCATGTTAGATCCACTATGGACTGGACTCTCACACTATTATGTTAGATCCACTATTGCCTGGACTCTCACTATTATGTTAGATCCACTATGGACTGGAATCTCACTTTTATGTTAGATCCACTAAGGACTGGACTCTCACACTATTATGTTAGATCCACTATGGACTGGACTCTCACTATCATGTTAGATCCACTATGGACTGGACTCTCACACTATTATGTTAGATCCACTATTGCCTGGACTCTCACTATTATGTTAGATCCACTATGAACTGGACTCTCACACTATTATGTTAGATCCACTATGGACTGGACTCTCACTTTTATGTTAGATCCACTAAGGACTGGACTCTCACACTATTATGTTAGATCCACTATGGACTGGAATCTCACTATTATGTTAAATCCACTATGGACTGGACTCACACTATTATGTTAGATCCACTATGGACTGGACTCACACTATTAGATCCACTATGGACTGGACTCTCACTATTATGTTGGATCCACCATGGACTGGACTCTTACACTATTATATTAGATCCGCTATGGACTGGACTCTCACACTATTATGTTAAATCCACTATGGACTGGACTCTCACTATTATGCTAGATCCACTATGGACTGGACTATCACTATTATGTTAGATCCACTATGGACTGGACTCACACTATTAGATCCACTATGGACTGGACTCTCACTATTATGTTGGATCCACTATGGACTAGACTCTCTCACTATTATGTTAGATCCGCTATGGACTGGACTCTCACACTATTATGTTAAATCCACTATGGACTGGACTCTCACTATTATGCTAGATCCACTATGGACTGGACTATCACTATTATGTTAGATCCACTATGGACTGGACTCACACTATTAGATCCACTATGGACTGGACTCTTACACTATTATATTAGATCCACTGTAGATTGGACTCTCAC
>NC_084638.1:3345588-3440588 GCF_033978795.1 Nerophis ophidion
GTCGCGCTGAGACTGACTAACAATAAACCCACATAAGAAACCAAGAACTCGCCCCCGATCATTCTACAGTTAGAACGTGATTGGGCAGGCACTCTGTTTATATTGTGGGTCCACGCCCCATCCAGCTCCGCCTGAATTTCGGGAGATTTTCGGGAGAAAATTTGTCCCTGGAGGTTTTCGGGAGAGGCGCTGAATTTCGGTAGTCTCCTGGAAAATCCGGGAGGGTTGGCAAGTATGCATCCTAGTCACTGCCGTTGTGTCCTTGGGCAAGACGCTTTGTGCCACCCACACTGCTTTAAATGTAACTTAGATATTGGCTTTCACTAGAGAAAAGCGCTATATAAATATAATTCACTTAACTTCACTTATATTCGGAAACTTCTTGTAGTTTGTGGACGGTAGCAAGAGGAGGGTGGTGAGAAAAGAAAACGTGGCTTATTAAATGATGGATTCCTGGTCTGATGTCAGGCCTAAATCTGTTGTGAGGCAGTGTGTTGATTCAGCACTGGTAGCCACAAAAAAAAACAAAAAAAACCACGGCGCATAAAATGACAACAAGGGGGATCGGGCCCCCCAGAATAGTGTGCCAAGGGTGATTTGTACGCCTTCTGACACGCAGCGTCTGCCGCGCGCCTGCGGTTTTGGCCCGTCTTTGTCGGCTTTTTCATGACGTTAACGACTTCTGAGCGGGCGATGCCAGGCCCGGGATTTGACTTTGTAAGCATCTCTGCCTGTTTCCTCGCCGTGCGACAAGTGTTTGTTTACGTGGCGCCCCTGCTTCTTCCAACGAAACGCGTTCAAGCGTCATTCTCAGTTTTTTAAGTCGCTGTGGCGGTGTTGCAGGATTGCTGCCACCCCGTAGGCCAGGGATCCCCAAACTTTTTGACCCGGGTGCCGCATTCTGTTAAAAAAATTTAGCCGGGGGCCGGGTTTTTATTTATATATATATATATATATATATATATATATATATATATATATATATATATATATATATATATATATATATATATATATGTGTATATGTATGTGTGGGAAAAAAAATCACAAGACTACTTTATCTCTACAGAACTGTTTCATGAGGTGTTCCCTCAATCATCAGGCGATCTCAATGGAAGCATTCACATACCATGGTTTATATTAAGCACAGAACGGGTAGGTACAGGCAGGCGTAGGGTGTGGTGATTGGCTCACGTGTTACCTAGGAGGTGTCTCCATCGGTGACGCCATGCTGATACAATTTCACTGCCCTTGTTGAGGGATGACAGGTCTGGGCGGTATACAATAAACAGTTTCTCTTTTAAGCATAGGTTGAATCTTTTATTACCACTGTTGTAAGGTGTGCCGGATGCAAGAATTTGCCATGTTTTTGAATATTCAACATTATTTCTCTTTGAGGTTCCAAATGTGCTTGCTGAGTTCTGTAGAGTTCCGCAGATTTCGGTTTCTAAAAGAAGCCTTGTGATTGTTATTTCCTGACCTAACGTGTGTATATATACACAAACACACACACACACGTTAGGTCGGGAAATAGAAGAGGCTATTTCATCCCTACCTGTTTCGCAGGTTTCCCTGCTCTTCGGGGGATTTCATAATAACATAGGCTCCAGCAACCCCCCGTGACCCCGAAACGGATAAGCGGTAGAAAATAGATGCATATACACAAACCCCGTTTCCATATGAGTTGGGAAATTGTGTTAGATGTAAGTATAAACGGAATACAAGGATTTGCTAAATATTGCTATCTAGATGACCTTACCTCCCGGGCGCGATGGACGGCTGGGCAGCGCCTGAAGAGCTGCAGCCGACCGCCATGGCCCCCACACCCCCTCTCTGTTGCTAGATATCTCGAGATGTACGTTGCTTTGCCCCCACTCCAGTCTAGATTATATTTTTGTACTCACCTTTTCCCAGCTTTTACCTTTTTTCTATCTTTTACGGGGCACCTTGTTCCGTAACCCTGTATGCTGTTTGTTTGTTTCATCTCGAACGGGTTTGCCCTTTTTTTGTTCAAATAAAGCCAATAATGCCATTTTTTTGTGGCCCCCCCCTATATAGGAAAGTACGGAATCGTATCGAAATGCATTTTTTGGTACCAGTACTAAAGTATTGGTATCGGCAGAACCCTCTTTCTATATCGCTGATTCTCTCATTTTGCTGAACGTAGCTTGGCATTGTCTTGCTGACATAAGCAGGGGCGTCCATGATAACTTTGCTTGGATGACAACATATGTTGCTCCAAAACCTGTATGTACCTTTCAGCATTAATGGTACCTTCACAGATGTGTAAGTTACCCATGCCTTGGGCACTAATGCACCCCCATACCATCACACATGCTGGCTTTTGAACTTTACGTCGATAACAGTCTGGATGGTTCCCCTCCCCTCTGGTCCCGTCACACATGGACTTGGACTTTGGTTGTTTCTTCGACGCAGAGGATGATTTGCACGAGCCAGACGCGAATGTGAGTACATGTTGATTTTATTATCAAACAAGCAGACTACAACAAAAGGCAAACAAAGGGCGCGCACGAGGGCGGAAAACAAACTTGGCTAATGAAAAAAGGAAAGACTAGCACAGAGGCTATAACTGTAAACATGAAACAAAAACTTGCACTGTGGCATAAACAACAAAAACTAACGTGGCGTGGACAAAATGAAGAAATGTGGGAAGTTGCCAGGACGAAGACCGAAACAGAATGGCTTAAATAATGACTATGATAATGATTAACAGGTGTGAGAACTCCGTGACTTGGAGACAAGGTGGAAACTAATGAGTTGCTATGGAGATAAAGAAAACCAGGAAGTGCCAAAGCAGGAACACAAGTGTCCAAAAAACAAAACATGATCTATAGGCGTGACAGGTCTGGATGACACGATGTCCAATATTTCCAAAAAACAATTTGAAACGCGGACTCGTCAGACCACAGAACACTTTTCCACTTGGCATCAGTCCATCTTAGATGATCTCGGGGCCCAGAGAAGCCGGCGGCGTTTCTGGATGTTGTTGATAAATGGCTTTCGCTTTGCATGGTAGAGCTTTAACTTGCACTTACAGATGTAGCGACCGACTGTTTTTAGTGACGGTGGTTTTCTGAAGTGTTCCTGAGCCCATGTGGTGATATCCTTTAGAGATTGATGTTGTTTTTTTGATACAGGGTTCAAGTCGCGGCCATGTCGCTTACGTGGAGTGATTTCTCCAGATTCTCTGAACCTTTTGATGATATTATGGACCGTAGATGTTGAAATCCCAAAATTTCTTACAATTGCACTTTGAGAAACGCCGAACTTAAACTGTTTAACTATTTGCTCACGCAGTTGTGGACAAAGGGGTGTACCTCGCCCCATCCTTTCTTGTGAAAGACTGGGCATTTTTGACTATGATAATGATTAACAGGTGTGAGAACTGAGGACCGGGGCGTGACTTGGAGACAAGGTGGAAACTAATGAGTTGCTATGGAGATAAAGAAAACCAGGAAGTGCCAAAGCAGGAACACAAGTGTCCAAAAAACAAAACATGATCTATAGGCGTGACAGGTCCGGATGACACGATGTCCAATATTTCCAAAAAACAATTTGAAACGCGGACTCGTCAGACCACAGAACACTTTTCCACTTGGCATCAGTCCATCTTAGATGATCTCGGGGCCCGGAGAAGCCGGCGGCGTTTCTGGATGTTGTTGATAAATGGCTTTCGCTTTGCATAGTAGAGCTTTAACTTGCACTTACAGATGTAGCAACCGACTGTATTTAGTGACAGTGGTTTTCTGAAGTGTTCTTTAGCCCATGTGGTGATATCCTTTAGAGATTGATGTCGTTTTTTTTTATACAGGGTTCAAGTCATGGCTGTTCTGCTTACGTGGAGTGATTTCTCCAGACTCTCTGAACCTTTTGATGATATTATGGAGCGTAGATGTTGAAATCCCTAAATTTCTCACAATTGCACTTTTGGGAAACGCCGTTCTTAAACTGTTTGACTATTTTCTCACACAGTTGTGGACAAAGGGGTGTACCTCGCCCCATCCTTTCTTGTGAAAGACTGAGCATTTTTGACTATGATAATGATTAACAGGTGTGAGAACTGAGGACCGGGGCGTGACTTGGAGACAAGGTGGAAACTAATGAGTTGCTATGGAGATAAAGAAAACCAGGAAGTGCCAAAGCAGGAACACAAGTGTCCAAAAAACAAAACATGATCTATAGGCGTGACAGGTCTGGATGACACGATGTCCAATATTTCCAAAAAAACAATTTGTAACGCGGACTCGTCAGACCACAGAACACTTTTCCACTTTGCATCAGTCCATCTTAGATGATCTCGGGGCCCAGAGAAGCCGGCGGCGTTTCTGGATGTTGTTGATAAATGGCTTTCGCTTTGCATGGTAGAGCTTTAACTTGCACTTACAGATGTAGCGACCGGCTGTTTTTAGTGACGGTGGTTTTCTGAAGTGTTCCTCAGCCCATGTGGTGATATCCTTCAGAGATTGATGTCGGTTTGATTTCTCCAGATTCTCTGAACCTTTTGATGATATTATGGACCGTAGATGTTGAAATCCCTAAATTTCTCGCAATTGCACTTTTGAGAAACGTCGTTCTTGAACTGTTTGACTATTTGGAGTTGTGGACAAAGGGGTGTACCTCGCCCCGTCCTTTCTCGTGAAAGACTGAGCATATTTATGGAAAGCTGTTTGGCAACCACTTAAGCGGGATGTCCCACATAAGTGTTTGATGAGCATTCCTCAACTTTGTCAGTATTTTTTGCCACCTTTCCCAACTTCTTTGTCACGTGTCGCTGGCATCAAATTCTGAAGTTTATGATTATTCGCGGTTTATCAGTATCTAACACAATTTCCCAACTCATATGGAAACGGGGTTAATTTCACTAGTTTTCGGTATGTTTTTCTTTCCGAAAATCGAGTCTTTTTATGTTAGCCGAGCTTCCCTTGCATTCTTAGGGAAATCTCTACTGCTCAAACCACTTTTTTTTTTCTTTCTCCGGGTTTTTTAAATCATTAAACCCATAAAAAAAAAAATGCAAGCCCATGAATCTGTTTTTCTTGGTGGCCATCGTTGAGTTGTCATGTCCAATTGCCTCAAGTGTGTCGTGCTTTTTTTTTTCTTTTTTTTTTTTAAACACCAGTTTTCTTTCCAGTAGCCGAGGGAATTTATGTGGAACAAGTCAAACATCTCACCGATGTGGATTCCAGTTAGAGCGCCGTAGTCGACATCCTCCTCCCCTGGAAAAACTAGAGAGGGAAAACCATGAAATTTCATGCCCACAGATATCAACACAATGTACAACTATTTTTTTTTTTTTTTTTTTGCTTTGGAAATTTAAAATAATAGTCGGATTTAGGAATTGCATCCAGGATTGAAAAAACGAAAAGATTAATAACCAGAACATAATGTCATGTCTGTCTTGAGTTTCCAATACTAACCGTATGTCTTAGCTGTGTTTCTGGGTGTTGTTGATAAATGAGTTTTACTTTGCATGGTAGAGTTTTACCTTGCACTTACAGATGTAGCTACCAACTGTAGTTACTGACAGTGGTTTTCTGAAGTGCTCCTGAGCCCATGTGGTGATGTCCTTTACACTAATACCCAGTAATATGCCTGGGGATAGGTTGATTGGCAACACTAAATTTGGCCCTAGTGTTTGAATGTGAGTGTGAATGTTGTCTGTCTATCTGTGTTGGCCCTGTGATGAGCTGGCGACTTGTCCAGGGTGTACCCCGCCTTCCGCCCGATTGTAGCTGAGATAGGCGCCAGCGCCCCCCGCGACCCCGAAAGGGAATAAGCGGTAGAAAATGGATGGATGGATGGATGGATGTTTGGAGGAGAAAAGATGAGGCCTTAAATCCCAGGAACACTATACCTACTGTCAAGCATGGTGGTGGTAAAGCTAATATTACATACACATTAGAGTCATATAACTTGGAATGGGATACATTTTAACTGTTAGCATGCTAACGTTAGCAGGCTAACATCACAGGGCTAACTTTTTCTTTTGCTAATGTTACGGTTTTTTGTCTAATTCCACTATTGCGTAACTTGATATTTGACTATCAACAGACTGTGAAAACTTTTTTTTTTTTCAAACTTTTTTTTATATATGTGTGCTAGTTTTAGCTATTAGGCTGTTCTAGTGTGTATTTTTTTTTGTTTGCTCAATGTAAATTGCTTTTACAAATAAAATCTATTATTGTTATTATTATTATATGTTCAAGTGTGAAGTGCAATGGAAATACAATCTATTAGGCACAGTGGCCTTGTGGTTAGAGTGTCTGCCCCGAGACCGGAAGGCTTAAAAATCTTCTTTTTTTTTTTAAAAAGCCTTATTTTAGATATATGTTTGCTAGTTCTAGCTATGTGGCTGTTCTAGTTATTATTTATTTTTATTTATTTTTAATGCACTGTAGTATGTGGAACGCTTTCCCTGTCCACCTGAGGGCACCACAGACTGTGAAAACTTTTTTTTTCTAACATTTTTTTTAGATTTGTGTGCTAGTTTTAGTTTGTATTTTTAAAAAAAAATGTTTTATGCACTGTAGCACTTTGAGGTTGTTTGCTCAATGTAAATTGCTTTTACAAATAAAATCTATTATTGGTATTATTATTATATGTTCAAATGTGAAGTGCAATGGAAATACAATCTATTAGGCTCAGTGGCCTTGTGGTTCGAGTGTCCGCCCTGGGACCGGAAGATCATGAGTTCAAACCCCGGTGTCAGAGTTTGTTGTTGACAAACCCCAAGATGCAGAGAAGGAGGCAGGCATTGAATAGGAAAACATTATTTAATCAAAATAATGGAACAAGATACTAAAAAAAGGATAGAAATGACATTGACCCAGCAGTGACTGGAGGAACAAAGCAGGTAAAAATAGGAGTGGGCTGATTAATACCAGGTGTGGCCAGGTGCCAATCAGCCGCAGCGTAGGGGAAACAGCGCTCAGGGAGAAAGACAGGAAACAGACAAAATAAGAGCACTGACAGGAAATAAAGACTGGAAATACTACAAACACACACACAGGAAAAACTAAAACACAACCAAACTGTCAGGGGCAAGCCTGACACCCGGACCGAGTCGTACCAAAGACGATTAAAAAACGGGACCCGTCGCCTCCCTGCTTGAAACTCGGCATCAAGGGGTTGGAATTAGGGGTTAAATCACCAAAATTATTCCTGGGCGTGGCCACCGCTGCTGCTCACTGCTCCCCTCACCTCACCTAAACTTGGGGATGGGTCAAATGCAGAGGGTAATTTCACCACGCCTTGTTGGGACTTTAACTTTAAAATTAAAGAGGCATTTGTTTTGGGGGGGGCGGAATAGCGCCAGCAACTTGAGGGATCCAGGTTCGATTCCCGCTTTCGCCATCCTAGTCACTGGGCAAGACACTAAATGAAACTTAGATATTGGGTTTCACTATGTAAAAAGCGCTTTGAGTCACTAGAGAAAAGTGCTATATAAGTATAATTCACTTTATTTGTTGATTTATTTTTTTATTTGGCAAAAATTTGCATGTTTTTTATTTTTTAATGGCACCTGTTCAAGTACCGATTTGATACACATCCCTGATTATAAAGCAGTTACGTGAACAAAATATGTATTTGATGTCATTTTTTTCTGTTTGTCCAGGCTTTGCCATCTCCTGACCGCACGTGACCTTCTGCGCGAAACTCTCCCTCACAAAACCGGGCCCTGGTATGTTTAAAAGCTCTTTTGTGGGGAGAAAAAAAAAAGATCACCTGTGGCTTTGACTTGCTCGGCCTGGAACAGGGCTTTGGGTCGCTGCAGTGCAACTCTTCTGTAGGACCGTAAATCAAATTTGTGGGAAATGCCTTTTTTTTTTTTTCACAAATAATCCATCACCTCTCTTGGAGCTGCTGTGAGGGGATGAGTCCCGCTCGGGTGTTGTTGACACCGACGTGGCAAGCCTGCCACCAGGCGTCGTCCTCCATGGTGGCAATCTGCAGTATGTCGCCTCTTTTAAAGGCGATCGCTGCGTCCTTGCACGGCACGGCCGGATCCTCGTTTGGGTTGTAGTCGAAGAGAGCTCTTACAAACAACTAGGGGGAAAGAAATCATGTAGGCTTTTTTGAAATGACAATAACTCGGTGTGAAGAGGCGGCGCGGCAGGGCACGCCCAAGATGGTGGCAAGGAGGCGGAGGATGCGAGCAAGAGGCGAGCAACGTCACAGTCAAGTTCAGGTGCGTGGATCGCACACCGGGACACGATTAACTTATCTCCTCTCAATTTTAAAAGGGGAGAGGGAGGAGAGAGCGGGGCAGAAGGAGGAGGAGCAAGTACGACGGAGACGCAGCCAACTGAGCGACACAGAGGAGTGACGGCGCAAAAGACTTCTCTGATTGCAAAATAAACGAGAGTCAAACTTGAAAAAGAGATGTCCTTCCTTGGTGGTTGGTGGAACCCGAGCGACGACAGCGTGAGTCATCCACATTCTTTTCTACCTTCTTATCTTCGGGAGCTGGCATTGCTGTCGGCTGCTTGCTGCGAGGCCGGCCAGCGCACCAATGACAGCCCAAAGGGGATCGTCCTCCCCCGCCTCCGGTGGTCCAGCCAGGTTGGGCGCCAAATGTGGACGACTCACGCTGTCGTTGCTCGGGTTCCACCAAACTCCAAGGAAGGACATCTGTTTTTCAGGTTTGACTCTCGTTGATTTTGCAATCAAGGAAGTCTTTTGCGCCATCGCCGCTCCTCCGTGTCGCTTAGTTGGCCGCGTCTCCGTCGTACTTGCTCTTTAGCCACTGCTGCGGGCTCTCCGCCTCCTTCTTTCCCGCTCTCTCCTCCCTCTCCCCTTTTATACATTGAGAGGAGATAAGTTAATTGTGTCCCGGTGTGCAATCCACGCACCTGAAATTGACTGTGGCGTCGCTCCCGGCACGCCCCACCTCGCCTCTCGCTCGCATCCTTCGCCTCCTTGCCGCCCTGCCACTCCGTCGGACCGGCGCATCTTTGCACGGCATGGCCGGATCCTCATTTGGGTTGTAGTCGAAGAGAGCTCTTACAAACAACTAAGGGGAAAGAAATAATGTAGGCTTTTTGGAAATGACAATAACTCGGTGTGAAGAGGCGGAGCCGACGGTCCGATGGAGCGGCAGGGCACGCTGGAGCCCGGCCCAAGATGGCGGTAAGGAGGCAGATAATGCGAGCGAGAGGCAACGCCACAGTCAAGTTCAGGTGCATGGATCGCACACCGGGAAACAATTAACTGATCTCCTCTCAATGTATAAAAGGGGAGAGGGAGGAGAGAGCGGGCCAGAAGGAGGAAGAGCAAGTACGACGGAGACGCGGCCAACTGAGCGATACGGAGGAGTGAGCAGCAGGAGCGGCGACGGCGCAAAATACTTCCTTAATTGCAGAATAAACGAGAGTGAAACCTGAAAAAGAGATGTCCTTCCTTGGTGGTCGGTGGAACCCGAGCGACGACCGCGTGAGTCGTCCACATTCTTCTACCCTCTTATTTGCTGCGAGGCCAGCCAGCGCACCAATGAGAGTCCACAGGGGATCGTCCTCCCCCGCCTCCGGTGGTCCAGCCAGGTTGGGCGCCAAATGTGGACAAGTCACGCTGTCATTGCTCGGGTTCCACTGACCACCAAGGAAGGACATCTGTTTGTCTGGTTAGACTCTCGTCGCCACTCCTCCGTGTCGCTCAGTTGGCCGCGTCTCCGTCGTACTTGCTCTTTAGCCACTGCTGCAGGCTCTCCTCCTCCTTCTGCCCCGCTCTCTCCTCCCTCTCCCCTTTAATACACTGAAAGGAGATAAATTAATTGTGTCCCGGTGTGCGATCCACATACCTGAACTTGACTGTGGCGTCGCTCCCGGCACGCCCTGCCTCGCCTCTCGCTCGCATCCTCCGCCTCCTTGCCGCCATCTTGCCTCTCCACACTCTGATTGCATTAATAATGATCTATGCAGATGACTTACAAAAATAACACCAATGAAGTCGGCACGCTGTGTAAATGGTAAATAAAAACAGAATACAATGATTTGCAAATCCTTTTCAACCTACATTCGACTTAACGTTATTTTTTGGGGAAAATATTAGCTCATTTGGAATTTAATGCCGGCGACGTGTTTAAAAAAAGCTGGCACAAGCGGCAAAAAAGACTCAGCACGTTGAGGAATGCTCATCAAACGCTTATGTTATGAGAGTAGCGTAGCTCTCGGGTAAATCCGAGCTGACATCGCTTGACACGACAAGTGATGAATAATCCCACTTGTAATCACAGCGTTGAAAATAATGTTCAGAATATAAAACATTCTCATGCATTTTTTAATCCATCCGTCCGTTTTCTACCGCGCCTGTTCAAGAAGTTGCGTTAATGGTAAGAAGTCATTTATTTATCGTCGGGACCCAGGATGGACCGCTCGCCTGTATCGGTTGGGGACATCTCTACGCTGCTGATCCGCTTGAGATGGTTTCCTGTGGACGGGACTCTCGCGGCTGTGTTGGAGCCACTATGGATTGAACTTTCACAGTATCATGTTAGACCCGCTCGACATCCATTGCTTTCGGTCCCCTAGAGGGGGGGGGGGGTTGCCCACATCTGAGGTCCTCTCCAAGGTTTCTCATAGTCAGCATTGTCACTGGCGTCCCACTGGATGTGAATTCTCCCTGCCCACTGGGTGTGAGTTTTCCTTGCCCTTTTGTGGGTTCTTCCGAGGATGTTGTAGTCGTAATGATTTGTGCAGTCCTTTGAGACATTTGTGATTTGGGGCTATATAAATAAACATTGATTGATTGATTGATTGATTGATATTGTTGGTTAGCGAGGGGTTTGCCCTACTGTGGGTTCTTCAGACCACCAAGCACCGACGAAAGAGCCTGTTTCAAGGTTACAATATTGTTTTATTTTTCAATTCTCTTTTTCTCTTTCGTCCTCGCTCGAGCTCTGGCTCCAGCTCCAACCCTGTCTCTCCTCCTGGCTGCTGCTTATAAACAGAGCGACGGGTGATTAGATAACAAGGCCAAGGTGGACCATCTAGGCACCTCTCGCCGATTTCCAGGTCGGTCCTGGCAACACCCTGCTTTGCTGCAGGCCCGCGGGCCACGCCCCTTCCACAGTTATTACAAAGATTAAGAGACCTAGTTTACTCTAAAAATGTTGGTTTTACTTAAAAATAAACACGTTTAGTTGTGTTCAGTGGTAAAAAAAAAATATTCTATGGCTCTTACGGAAATACATTTTAAAATATTTGGTTTCTTGGCTCTCTCAGCCAAAAAGGTTCCCGAGCCCTGGACTAGTGTTTTGGTGGACCGGCTGTGTGCAGACATCGAAAAAAGTTCCGATTTGCTACGAATCGCCGGACTCGTCGTTTACCCTGTAGTCCGGAGCTGTGGAGACCCACTGCCGGGTAAAGTGAAGTCCTCGACTACGGTCTGGGAGTCAGAAGCAGGAAAGGTGCTACATTTATTTGAACAGGCTCATTGTGAGCAAGTGGTGTCCATGATCGGGTAGAAAAGCAGCTTCCGTGAAATGTTCAGTCGTTCACAAGCAAGGACGGGGCGAGGGTCACCGCTTTGTGAACACATGCGTGAGCAAATTGTTTAAGAACATTTGTCAATCAGCTATTGCAAGGAATTTAGGGTATTTAGTACCATCAAAAAGTTCAGAAAATCGGGAGAAATCACTGAAAACCAACCGGTCCTGAATCAAAAATCGACATCAGTGTGTAAAGGATATCACCACATGGGCTCGTGTTACAATGCAGACGGGCTTCACAATCATTCCAGCGACGGTTATTTCGATCAAGATGGGACCCTTTAGGCAGCTGCCGTCATGTAACACACAAACCGCGGGATTAGGTTATCCAAACTCGCGTTATTTCCAACAGATGGCGTCGCTTTGGAAGCGAGTCGCCGTGGAAAGAGCATCCTGTGTAGTCGACAACAATCAAGGCTGGGGCGTAGTCCTGTTGTGTGGAAAACTGGAACATGTTGGATCGGCGGTCTCGCTCCAGTTTAGTTTTGGGATCAGTACCAGCTGCTGTTCCCCGTTATTGGTTTTTCGAGATAATTCGGCGCTCACACAGAAAAAACTCATACTAGAAGTATGTCAAAATAGTTTGAACGTTGGAATGGTTTGAATGTCGAAGAGTTTGAATTCCCAGCAAAACGGGAATTTGGTTTGGAACTTGGGAACGTGTTAGTTTGAATGTCCAGGATGAGTGGAATGGTTTGAATAGGTTGGAAAGGAGTAGTCCAACTTTAGAATGGTGGAAATAGGTGACCAAAAAAACGTTGAACGTGGAAAAAATGGTATTTTGAATGTCTACCTTTTTGAAACCAAGAGCTACTTCTTGGGTACTGATTAATGCGAAGGGCTACCGGTTTGATACACATTGCCAGAAAAAGCCAATTTGCTCAATGTACCTTTTAATAAATAAATCAGTGTGTAAAGGATATCACCACATGGGCTCGTGTTACAATGCAGACGGGCTTCACAATCATTCCAGCGACGGTTATTTCGATCAAGATGGGACCCTTTAGGCAGCTGCCGTCATGTAACACACAAACCGCGGGATTAGGTTATCCAAACTCGCGTTATTTCCAACAGATGGCGTCGCTTTGGAAGCGAGTCGCCGTGGAAAGAGCATCCTGTGTAGTCGACAACAATCAAGGCTGGGGCGTAGTCCTGTTGTGTGGAAAACTGGAACATGTTGGATCGGCGGTCTCGCTCCAGTTTAGTTTTGGGATCAGTACCAGCGGCTGTTCTCCGTTATTGGTTTTTCGAGATAATTCGGCGCTCACACAGAAAAAACTCATACTAGAAGTATGTCAAAATAGTCTGAACGTTGGAATGGTTTGAATGTCGAAGAGTTTGAATTTCCAGCAAAACGGGAATTTGGTTTGGAACTTGGGAACGTGTTAGTTTGAATGTCCAGGATGAGTGGAATGGTTTGAATAGGTTGGAAAGGAGTAGTCCAACTTTAGAATGGTGGAAATAGGTGACCAAAAAAACGTTGAACGTGGAAAAAATGGTATTTTGAATGTCTACCTTTTTGAAACCAAGAGCTACTTCTTGGGTACTGATTAATGCGAAGGGCTACCGGTTTGATACACATTGCCAGAAAAAGTCAATTTGCTCAATGTACCTTTTAATAAATAAATCAGTGTGTAAAGGATATCACCACATGGGCTCGTGTTACAATGCAGACGGGCTTCACAATCATTCCAGCGACAGTTATTTTGATCAAGATGGGACCCTTTGGGCAGCTGCCGTCATGTAACACACAAACCGCGGGATTAGGTTATCCAAACTCGCGTTATTTCCAACAGATGGCGTCGCTTTGGAAGCGAGTCGCCGTGGAAAGAGCATCCTGTGTAGTCGACAACAATCAAGGCTGGGGCGTAGTCCTGTTGTGTGGAAAACTGGAACATGTTGGATCGGCGGTCTCGCTCCAGTTTAGTTTTGGGATCAGTACCAGCGGCTGTTCCCCGTTATTGGTTTTTCGAGATAATTCGGCGCTCACACAGAAAAAACTCATACTAGAAGTATGTCAAAATAGTTTGAACGTTGGAATGGTTTGAATGTCGAAGAGTTTGAATTTCCAGCAAAACGGGAATTTGGTTTGGAACTTGGGAACGTGTTAGTTTGAATGTCCAGGATGAGTGGAATGGTTTGAATAGGTTGGAAAGGAGTAGTCCAACTTTAGAATGGTGGAAATAGGTGACCAAAAAAACGTTGAACGTGGAAAAAATGGTATTTTGAATGTCTACCTTTTTGAAACCAAGAGCTACTTCTTGGGTACTGATTAATGCGAAGGGCTACCGGTTTGATACACATTGCCAGAAAAAGTCAATTTGCTCAATGTACCTTTTAATAAATAAATCAGTGTGTAAAGGATATCACCACATGGGCTCGTGTTACAATGCAGACGGGCTTCACAATCATTCCAGCGACAGTTATTTTGATCAAGATGGGACCCTTTGGGCAGCTGCCGTCATGTAACACACAAACCGCGGGATTAGGTTATCCAAACTCGCGTTATTTCCAACAGATGGCGTCGCTTTGGAAGCGAGTCGCCGTGGAAAGAGCATCCTGTGTAGTCGACAACAATCAAGGCTGGGGCGTAGTCCTGTTGTGTGGAAAACTGGAACATGTTGGATCGGCGGTCTCGCTCCAGTTTAGTTTTGGGATCAGTACCAGCGGCTGTTCCCCGTTATTGGTTTTTCGAGATAATTCGGCGCTCACACAGAAAAAACTCATACTAGAAGTATGTCAAAATAGTTTGAACGTTGGAATGGTTTGAATGTCGAAGAGTTTGAATTTCCAGCAAAACGGGAATTTGGTTTGGAACTTGGGAACGTGTTAGTTTGAATGTCCAGGATGAGTGGAATGGTTTGAATAGGTTGGAAAGGAGTAGTCCAACTTTAGAATGGTGGAAATAGGTGACCAAAAAAACGTTGAACGTGGAAAAAATGGTATTTTGAATGTCTACCTTTTTGAAACCAAGAGCTACTTCTTGGGTACTGATTAATGCGAAGGGCTACCGGTTTGATACACATTGCCAGAAAAAGCCAATTTGCTCAATGTACCTTTTAATAAATAAATCAGTGTGTAAAGGATATCACCACATGGGCTCAGGAACACTTTAGAAAACCACTGCCAGTAATTACAGTTTGTCTCTACTACGTGCAAGTTAAAACTGTCGCGATCCGTGACTCGGATCTTCACATACTATTGTTTATTTTTCCATCTTTGGTCTCATTTTCCGTTTGATCAGTTTATTTCCCGTTTCGTCCATCACCATGGTTACTTATTAGTTTCAGCTGTTACTCCCGGTTCCTGCACACCTGTTCTGTGTTAATCACCTTCCCTTTATAAGCCTTCCTCTTTTCATTCTTCTGCCCGGGACTCTAATTAGCTCACATGCAACAAGTAACGTCAGGTATGTTTTTCTCGCCAGCTCATTAGCTAAGCCACCTTATTGTCATCTTTAGCTCACATGCTAATCATCTTTTTTTTTTACTTTTTGTACCATCGTGCCAAGTCTTAGTTTTTTTATATTTCCTAGCTTACACACTAGCGTCTTTTGTTTCCCTTTTTATTAGCTCCAGTGTTTTTGTTCAGAGCTCACCTTTTGTTAATACATTTGTTAGATCCTACCTTTGTGGTGTTCTTCGTTTGACGCATCCTCGAGGGGAATCCAACCCGGTACCACGATGCCGAACCGGCGTAACAAAAACTGTACTAATGCGAAGCGAAAACCATTTATCAACAACACCCGGAGACGCCGCCGGCTTCGATTGTTTTTTGCAGTCTATTCAAATGAATATAAGTTATTTTGTGTTTTATTTGCCATTTACACAAACTGTTTTGGGGTTTGTATGTCCATCGGATTCATTTCCCATTTTTTCTCAAAAAATATATTGTGAAGTGAATTATATTTATATAGCGCTTTTTCTCCAGTGACTCAAAGCGCTTTACATAGTGAAACCCAATATCTAATTTACATTTAAACCAGTGTGGGTGGCACTGGGAGCAGGTGGGTCAAGTGTCTTGCCCAAGGACACAACGGCAGTGACTAGGATGGCAGAAGCGGGAATCGAACCTGCAACCCTCAAGTTGCCCAGCACAGCCGCTCTACCAACCGAGCTATGCCGCCCCAAGGCCACATCGGCTTTTCTCCAACAATCTCTACGACTTGCATCAGGTTTATTAGTTAAGAGCAAACACGCATGCGATAATCCGACCAGACGGTCACAAAAAAAGTAAGTAAAAATCCCAAAGTCAAAATTGGGAACACGTACCTTTTTACGGGACGCCACATCTTGCTTGGAAGACGCCGGAACAATGGTGAAGGTGACGTCGCCCTCCGAGCGTGCCTGCACACCATTAGCCGCACGTTAGTTTGTTTGTGGAATACCACGCCGCAGCTGGGAGACGTTAGCTTAGCATAAAGGGAAAAAAAAAACCGGAAAAAAAAAAACCTACGACCCAGATCTGTCAGAAGGGTCTAGAACAGGGGTGTCAAACTCAAATACAGAGCGGGCCAAAATTTAAAACCGAACAAAGCCGCGGGTCGAGGTTGAATAAATTAACCCTTTAATAGGAACCCAAACAAGTGTTGCATTAAATATTGAACAAGCGAGGCTTATAATTTAAAAATATCAATAGCATATCAAATTAAATAAAAACACAAATTTAATGCCTTTTTTTCGGCGGCAGGTTTGAGTCGGGGTGGGGTTTGGTGGTAGCGGGGGTGTATATTGTAGCGTCCCGAGAGAGTAAGTGATGCAAGGGATTCTGGGTATTTGTCCGGTTGTGTTACGGTGTGGATGTTCTCCCAAAAATGTTGTTTGTCCGTCATAACTTGGTTTGGACATGGATTGTTTCTTCGATGCAGATGAGGATCAACACGAGTGAGTACATAGTTGTTTATTTAAAACTATAATAAAACATAAGCAAACTAAGGGCGCTCACAAGGAGGTACAGACACTTGGCTGTGAACAAACAAAAGACTAGCATAAATGCAAAACTACAAACATGAAACAAAAAAACTTGCTCGATTGGCATGAATAATAATAAACTATAAACAAAACTAGCACATGGCATAAATAGAAAAACTGACACGGCATGGAACTGTGGACGAGGGCATGGGTAGCGTGTGTGCGAGTGTGAAGATCCCAGAATGATGAACAGAAAAGGAGTGACAGGTGAAAAGTAATGAGTTGGCATGGAAACAAGCAAAACCGGGAAGTGCAAAACGTGACTGAATGTCCAAAATCAAAACATAACATGACAAAATAAAACATGGTCCATAGGTGTGACATTGTCATTCTTGTTTGCTGTGGGTTCACAGTGTGGCGCATATTTGTAACAGTGTTAAAGTTGTTTATACGGCCACCCTCAGTGTGACCTGTATGGCTGTTGACCAAGTATGCCTTGCATTCACTTGTGTGTGTGTGTGTATGAGCCGCATATATTATGTGAGTGGGCCGGCACGCTGTTTTTATGGAAGAAAAGCGGACGTGGCGACATGTAGAGAACTCCAAAAGCAGTGCTTTTACGGCCCGCCCCCGATATTATTGTCCGGGTGGAAATCGGGAGAAATTCGGGAGGTGCACTGAACTTCGGGAGTCTCCCGGGAAAATTTGAAGGGTTGACAAGTATGAGTATTAGCGGTGAATGTGGTGTTACAGCGGCGGTCCAGCTCTAATGTTAATTTGATATTGCCTGAAGGGCCGAATGAAATTACACGGCGGGCCAGAGTTTGACATTCATGATCCAACGCGACACGGTATGACACGACAGGAGCGACAATACATGACAATAATCCAGCACTCGACTGGAGGACAAAACAGGTTCAAATGGCAATCGGGCTGATTGACACCAGGTGTGGTCAGGTGCCAATCTAATACCGGAATACTGTGTTTACTAAGAAGCTTTATTCTTGTAGGAATAAAGGAGGGGATGGAGGATTCGGACGACAGTAACACATCATCAGTGTTTCACGCGGCCCCGTTCAACTCGTTGCGACTCCCGTCGGAAAAAAGCACCGGCTCCGGCGTCTTCAAGGCTACACGACAGCTGCGGCGACAGATAAAACACAGCAGCCGTGACCGCCAGGCGGCCAGTATGAGTATTAGCGGTGAATGTGGTGTTACAGCGGCGGGCCAGCTCTAATGTTAATTTGATATTGCCTCAAGGGCCAAATGAAATTACACGGCGGGCCAAATTTGACCCGCGGGCCAGAGTTTGACATTCATGATCCAACGCGACACGGTATGACACGACAAGAGCGACAATACATGACAATAATCCAGCACTCGACTGGAGGACAAAACAGGTTCAAATGGCAATCGGGCTGATTGACACCAGGTGTGGCGACATGTAGAGAACTCCAAAAGCAGTGCTTTTACGGCCCGCCCCCGATATTATTGTCCGGGTGGAAATCGGGAGAAATCCGGGAGGGGCACTGAACTTCGGGAGTCTCCCGGGAAAATTTGAAGGGTTGACAAGTATGAGTATTAGCGGTGAATGTGGTGTTACAGCGGTGGTCCAGCTCTAATGTTAATTTGATATTGCCTCAAGGGCCAAATGAAATTACACGGCGGGCCAGAGTTTGACATTCATGATCCAACGCGACACGGTATGACACGACAGGAGCGACAATACATGACAATAATCCAGCACTCGACTGGAGGACAAAACAGGTTCAAATGGCAATCGGGCTGATTGACACCAGGTGTGGCGACATGTAGAGAACTCCAAAAGCAGTGCTTTTTCGGCCCGCCCCCGATATTATTGTCCGGGTGGAAATCGGGAGAAATTCGGGAGGGGCACCGACCTTCGGGAGTCTCCCGGGAAAA
The DNA here is from genome assembly GCF_033978795.1 of Nerophis ophidion. Taxonomy (NCBI): domain Eukaryota; kingdom Metazoa; phylum Chordata; class Actinopteri; order Syngnathiformes; family Syngnathidae; genus Nerophis; species Nerophis ophidion. Next base: position 3,363,928 of record NC_084638.1, read on the forward strand.
TTTGAAGGGTTGACAAGTATGAGTATTTGCGGTGAATGTGGTGTTACAGCGGCGGGCCAGCTCTAATGTTAATTTGATATTGCCTGAAGGGCCGAATGAAATTACACGGCGGGCCAGAGTTTGACATTCATGATCCAACGCGACACGGTATGACACGACAGGAGCGACAATACATGACAATAATCCAGCACTCGACTGGAGGAGAAAACAGGTTCAAATGGCAATCGGGCTGATTGACACCAGGTGTGGTCAGGTGCCAATCTAATACCGGAATACCGTGTTTACCAAGAAGCTTTATTCTTGTAGGAAAAAACTATGTGTAAAAAAACTATATACAATTGTAAAGTGTTTGCTCAGAATTAATGTGCCTTGGCATGGTTTATTATACAAACCTACCGGGGAGATCAATGCTATTCTTCCCAAAAAGTGTTTTTTTTTTTTTCCGATCATTACGGGGAGCGCGGTCGGACTTTTCTTTGTCATCCATCCGCACATTTGCATTTACCATAATTAACATCAAATGTCAGCCATAATTCATGCAAATTTTATGAGAAAAAAAAAGCACCGGCGTTGACTGAGCTAATGTTTATGTTTCCCTTTTTTTTGTTACTGGCAACAAATAGCTTGTGAACACCAAAACTAACATGAGATTAATCTTCCTGACAAGTTTTTGTTTGCCTCGCCAAAAAGGAGGAAATACTTGATTGGGTCTGTCTTGTGTTGTCCAGAACTCGTAGAAACTCGATGAGACGTTTCGTTACATTAAACAACGACGGTACGGTTCTGTCCAAAAACAAAACCTGGATTACTGTTTTTTTATGGCGTGGTGGATTGTCCGACGCTTAGACCGCAGACAAAGTGGTTTTAGTCCAAAAGTTTTATTTACCCATATGAAAAAGTACAAGGTGGATTGAATTGCACATGCAAACAGAATCAAGCAAAATCATATCAAATATTGGTCTACTGGCTTTTTTATATGTTTCCCTCATGTGTCAAGGTCATGTTGTTTTGCAACTGCTTGCTCCGCAACAACCTTGGATCCCTTAGTCATAACGAACAATCAAAACATTTTGTAGAATGGTTAGAGAAGGGGTCACCAACGCGGTAGCCCGTAAGGACCAGATGAGTCGCTCGCTGGCCTGTTCTAAAAATAGCTCAAATAGCAGCACTTACCAGTGAGCTGCCTCTATTTTTTAAATTGTATTTATTTACTAGCAAGCTGGTCTGGCTTTGCTCGACATTTTTAATTCTAAGAGAGACAAAACTCAAATAGAATTTGAAAATCCAAGAAAATATTTTAAAGACTTGGTCTTCACTTGTTTAAATAAATTCAATTATTTTTTTACTTTGCTTCTTATAACTTTGAGAAAGACAATTTTAGAGAAAAAATACAACCATTGAAATGATTTTAGGATTTTTAAACACATTTTTACCTTCCTATTTTTTCCTGAGAATTTAAATCAATGTTCAAGTAAATTCATTGTTTTTCTTGTAAAGAATAATAAATACATTTAAATTCAATTCTTCATTTTAGCTTCTGTTTTTTCGACAAAGAAATATTTCTTCAAAATTATTATGATTAAAATTCAAAAAAATTAGTCTGGCAAATCTAGAAAATCTGTAGAATCAAATTTAAATCTTATTTCAAAGTCTTTTGAATTTCTTTTAAAATTTTTGTTCTGGAAAATCTAGAAGAAATAATGATTTGTCTTTGTTAAAAATATAGCTTGGTCCAATTTGTTATATATTCTAACAAAGTGCAGATTGGATTTAAACCTATTTAAAACATGTCATCAAAATTCTAAAAATAATCTTAATCAGGAAAAATTACCAATGATGTTCCTAAAATATTTTTTTTATTTTTTCAAAAAGATTCAAATTAGCTAGTTTTTCTCTTCCTTTTTTTCGGTTGAATTTTGAATTTTAAAGAGTGGAAATTGAAGATAAACTACGTTTCAAAATTTAATTTTCATTTTTTTTCCTGTTTTCTCCTCTTTTAAACCGCTCAAATCAAATTTAAATCTTATTTCAAAGTATTTTTAATTTCTTTAAAAAAATGTGTTCTGGAAAATCTAGAAGAAATAATAATTTTTCTTTGTTAGAAATATAGCTTGGTCCAATTTGTTATATACTCTAACAAAATGCAGATTGGATTTTAACCTATTTTAAAACATCAAAATTCTAAAATTAGTCTTAATCAGGAAAAATGACTAATGATGTTCCATAAATTATTTTTTGAATTATTTCAAAAAGATTCGAATTAGCTAGTTTTTCTCTTCTTTTTTTCTTTTGAATTTTGAATTTTAAAGAGTCGGAATTGAAGATAAACTCCATCCATCCATCCATCCATCATCTTCCGCTTATCCGAGGTCGGGTCGCGGGGGCAACAGCCTAAGCAGGGAAACCCAGACTTCCCTCTCCCCAGCCACTTCGTCTAACTCTTCCCGGGGGATCCCTAGGGAGGCGTTCGGGTGGCATCCTGACCAGATGCCCGAACCACCTCATCTGGCTCCTCTCGATGTGGAGGAGCAGCGGCTTTACTTTGAGTTCCTCCCGGATGGCAGAGCTTCTCACCCTATCTCTAAGGGAGAGACCCGCCACACGGTGGAGGAAACTCATTTGGGCCGCTTGTACCCGTGATCTTATCCTTTCGGTCATGACCCAAAGCTCATGACCATAGGTGAGGATGGGAACGTAGATCGACCGGTAAATTGAGAGCTTTGCCTTCCGGCTCAGCTCCTTCTTCACCACAACGGATCGATACAACGTCCGCATTACTGAAGACGCCGCACCGATCCGCCTGTCGATCTCACGATCCACTCTTCCCTCACTCGTGAACAAGACTCCTAGGTACTTGAACTCCTCCACTTGGGGCAGGGTCTCCTCCCCAACCCGGAGATGGCACTCCACCCTTTTCCGGGCGAGAACCATGGACTCGGACTTGGAGGTGCTGATTCTCATTCCGGTCGCTTCACACTCGGCTGCGAAACGATCCAGTGAGAGCTGAAGATCCCGGCCAGATGAAGCCATCAGGACCACATCATCTGCAAAAAGCAGAGACCTAATCCTGCGGTCACCAAACCGGAACCCCTCAACGCCTTGACTGTGCCTAGAAATTCTGTCCATAAAAGTTATGAACAGAATCGGTGACAAAGGACAGCCTTGGCGGAGTCCAACCCTCACTGGAAATGTGTTCGACTTACTGCCGGCAATGCGGACCAAGCTCTGACACTGATCGTACAGGGAACGGACCGCCACAATAAGACAGTCCGATACCCCATACTCTCTGAGCACTCCCCACAGGACTTCCCGAGGGACACGGTCCAATGCCTTCTCCAAGTCCACAAAGCACATGTAGACTGGTTGGGCAAACTCCCATGCACCCTCAAGAACCCTGCCGAGAGTATAGAGCTGGTCCACAGTTCCACGACCAGGACGAAAACCACACTGTTCCTCCTGAATCCGAGGTTCGACTATCCGACGTAGCCTCCTCTCCAGTACACCTGAATAAACCTTACCGGGAAGGCTGAGGAGTGTGATCCCACGATAGTTGGAACACACCCTCCGGTCCACCCTTCTTAAAGAGAGGAACCACCACCCCGGTCTGCCAATCCAGAGGTACCGCCCCCGATGTCCACGCGATGCTGCAAAGTCTTGTCAACCAAGACAGCCCCACAGTATCCAGAGCCTTAAGGAACTCCGGGCGGATCTCGTCCACCCCTGGGGCCTTGCCGCCGAGGAGCTTTTTAACTACCTCAGCGACCACAGCCCCAGAAATAGGAGAGTCCACCACAGATTCCCCAGGCACTGCTTCCTCATAGGAAGACGTGTTGGTGGGATTGAGGAGGTCTTCGAAGTATTCCTTCCACCTATCCACAACATCCGCAGTCGAGGTCAGCAGAACACCATCCACATCATCCGGTGTTGATAGTGCACTGATTCCCCTTCCTGAGGCGGCGGACGGAAGATAAACTATGTTTCAAAATTTAATTTTCATTTTTTTCCTGTTTTCTCCTCTTTTCATCATTTATTCTCTACAAAAACCTTTCCGTAGAAGGAATAAAAATGTACGACGGAATGACAGACAGAAATACCCTTTTTTTTTTTAAAATATTTATTTGTTTCTATATATATTTATTGTGAGAAATCATTAAGATGATCAGTGTTTCCACAAAGATAAATATCATTATTAATAATAACATAGAGTTGAAGGTAAATTGAGCAAATTGGCTATTTCTGGCAATTTATTGAAGTGTGTATCAAACTGGTAGCCCTTCGCGTTAATCAGTACCCAAGAAGTAGCTCTTAGTTTCAAAAAGGTTGGTGACCCCTGCTGTACTATAAGAACCAAATGTAGGAGTATTTTTCGTACCTTTGGAATGGTCACCATCATCCCAGCAGGCACAATACATCGATACAACGTTTAGTATGCAGACAGTCTTGCTCATGGGATTGTGGCCAAACTGCTACATTTGTGTCACATGGACTAAGATAAGACCTTCAGGAGGGAACTTCTGTGGTCAGATGAAACAAAGAATCACCTGTTTGGCCACAAAACCCAGCAATATGTTTGGAGGAGAAAAGGTGAGGATTTTAATACCAGGAACACCGGGCCTACCGCCAAGCATGGTGGTGGTAGCATTATCCTCTGGGCCTGTTTTGCTGCCAATGGAACTGGTGCTTTACAGAGGGGACAATAATTAAGGTTTTAGAATGCCATCCATCCATTTTCTACTGCTTGTCCCTTTTGGGGATCCCGGGAGGTGCTGGAGCTATCTCAGCTGCATTCAGGCGGAAGGCGGGGTAGTGAAGTGAAGTGAATTATATTTATATAGCGCTTTTCTCTGGTTTCAACCCATATTCAGTTGAATGCACTACAAAGACAACATATTTGATGTTCAAACTCATAAACATTATTGTTGTTTTTTTTTTGCAAATAATAATTAACTTAAAATTTCATGGCTGCAACACGTTTCAAAGTAGTTGGGAAAGGGCATGTTCGCCACTGTGTCACATCGCCTTTTCTTTTAACAACTGGTCTAAAAAGACCTCCTTTTTAGACCAGTTGATCTGCCGCTTCTTTTCTTTCTCCTATGTCCCCCCCTCCCTTGTGGAGGGGGTCCGGTCCGATGACCATGGATGAAGTACTGACTGTCCAGAGTCGAGACCCAGGATGGACCGCTCGCCTGTATCGGTTGGGGACATCTCTATGCTGCTGATCCGCTTGAGATGGTTTCCTGTGGACGGGACTCTCACTGCTGTCTTGGAGCCACTAAGGATTGAACTTTCACAGTATCATGTTAGACCCGCTCGACATCCATTGCTTTCGGTCCCCTAGAGGGGGGGGGGGTTGCCCACATCTGAGGTCCTCTCCAAGGTTTCTCATAGTCAGCATTGTCACTGGCGTCCCACTGGATGTGAATTCTCCCTGCCCACTGGGTGTGAGTTTTCCTTGCCCTTTTGTGGGTTCTTCCGAGGATGTTGTAGTCGTAATGATTTGTGCAGCCCTTTGAGACATTTGTGATTTGGGGCTATATAAATAAACATTGATTGATTGATTGAACACTCAATAAAGGCTTCACGGTGGCAGAGGGGTTAGTGCGTCTGCCTCACAATACGAAGTTCCTGCAGTCCTGGGTTCAAATCCGGGCTCGGGATCTTTCTGTGTGGAGTTTGCATGTTCTCCCCGTGAGTGCGTGGGTTCCCTCCGGGTACTCCGGCTTCCTCCCACCTCCAAAGACATGCACCTGGGGATAGGTTGATTGGCAACACTAAATGGTCCCTAGTGTGTGAATGTTGTCTGTCTATCTGTGTTGGCCCTGCGATGAGGTGGCGACTTGTCCAGGGTGTACCCCGCCTTCCGCCCGATTGTAGCTGAGATAGGCGCCAGCGCCCCCCGCAACCCCGAACGGGAATAAGCGGCAGAAAATGGGATGGGCTTTTCTTTACTGACTCAAAGAGCTTTACATAGTGAAACCCAATATCTAAGTTCCATTTAAAGCAGTGTGGGTGGCACTGGGAGCAGGTGGGTAAAGTGTCTTGCCCAAGGACACAACGGCAGTGACTAGGATGGCGGAAGCGGGAATCGAACCTGCAAACCCTCAAGTTGCTGGCACGGCCACTCTACCAACCGAGCTATACCGCTATACACCCTGGACAAGTCGCCACCTCGTCTCAGGGCCATCACAGATAGACAGACAACATTCACACACTAGGGACCATTTAGTGTTGCCAGTCAATCAATCCTCAGGTGCATGTTTCGGACATGGACTTGTTTCTTCAGCATTGTCCACACGTTTAAGTCAGGACTTTGGGAAGGCCATGCTAAAAAATCTTAATTCTAGCCTGATTTAGCCATTCCTTTACCACTTTTGACGTGGGTTTGGGGGTCAGTGTCCTGTTGGAACGCCCAACTGTGCCCAAGGCCCAACCTCTGGGTTGATGATTTTAGGTAATCCTCCTTTTTCGTTGTCCCAAATACTCTCTGTAAAGCACCAGTTCCATTGGCAGCAAAACAGGCCCTGAGGATAATACTACCACCACCATGCTTTACAGTAGGCATAGTGTTCCTGGTATTAAAATCCTCTCCTTTTCTCCTCCAAACATATTGCTGGGTATTGTGGCCAAACAGCTCCATTTTTGTTTCATCTGACATCACACGGACAAATATATAAGACCTTCTGGAGGAAAGTTTTGTGGTCAGATGAAACAAAAATTTAGCTGTTTGGCCACAATACTCGAATATCTATCACAAAAAAATAAGAGTTGTAGAAATTATGGGAAACTCAAGACAAGTTTGGCAAGTTTCACTGCAATAAGGCGCTTTTGGTTCCCCATCCACAAGCTTCAGGTTGAGTTTTTGACCACTCCTCTTGACAAAATTGGTGAAATTCGGGTAAATTTGTTGTTTTTTCTAACATGGATTTGTTTCTTCAGCATTGTCCACACGTTTACTTTGGGAAGGCCATTCCAAAACCTTAAGTCTAGCCTGATTTAGCCATTCCTTTACCACTTTTGACGTGTGTTTGGGCCACCCAACGGCGCCCAAGATTTTAGGTTGTCCTGAAGAATTTCATTGTCCCATTTACTCTCTGTAAAGCAGCAGTTTAATTGGCTGCAAAACAGGCCCAGAGCATAATACTACCACCACCATGTTTAGCAGTAGGCATAGTGTTCTTGGGATTAAAGAACTCTCCTTTTCTCCTCCAAACATAATGCTGGGTATTGTGGCCAAACAGCTCCATTTTTGTTTCATCTGACATCACACGGACCAAAATAAGACCTTCTGGAGGAAAGTTTTGTGGTCAGATGAAACCAAAATGGAATTTCAACATTGAATTTGTATCGTAGCATATTGGTTGGAAAATGACCAAAAATCAATAGTCGTACCAACCTCAGAACCCAACATTGATTAAACGTCGCCAAAAAAGAATGTTGTTGCAACGGTAGATTTGTGTTGTACAAACCCCGTTTCCATATAAGTTGGGAAATTGTGTTAGATGTAAATATAAACAGAATACAATGATTTGCAAATCATTTTCAACCCATATTCAGTTGAATATGCTACAAAGACAACATATTTGATGTTCAAACTCATAAACTTTTTTTTTGTTGTTGCAAATAATCATTAACTTTAGAATTCGATGCCAGCAACACGTGACGAAGAAGTTGGGAAAGGTGGCAATAAATACTGAAAAAAATGAGGAATGCTCATCAAACACTTATTTGGAACATCCCACAGGTGTGCGGGCTAATTGGGAACAGGTGGGTGCCATGATTGGGTATAAAAGCAGCTTCCATGAAATGCTAAGTCATTCACAAACAAGGATGGAGCGAGGGGTCACCAATTTGTAAGTAAATTGTGGAACAGTTTTAGAACAACATTTCTCAACGAGCTATTGCAAGGAATTTAAGGATTTTACCATCTTCGGTCCGTAAAATCATCAAAAGGTCCAGAGAATCTGGAGAAATCCCTCCACGTAAGCGATGATATTACGGACCTTTGATCACTCAGGCAGTACTGCATCAAAAACAGACATCAGTGTCTAAAGGATATCACCACATGGGCTCAGGAACACTTCATAAAACCCCTGTCAGTAACTACAGTTGGTCGCTACATCTGTAAGTGCAAGTTAAAACTCTACTATGAAAAGCAAACCCCATTTATCAACAACATCCAGAGACGCCGCCGGCTTCTCTGGGCCCGAGTTCGTCTAAGATGGACTGATGCAACATGGAAAAGTGTTTTGTGGTCTGACGAGTCCACATTTCAAATTATATTTGGAAACTGTGGACGTGGTGTCCTCCAGAACAGAGAGGAAAATAACCATCCGGATTGTTATAGGCGCAAAGTTGAAAAGCCAGCATCTGTGATGGTATGGGGGTGCATTAGTGCCCAAAGCATGGGTAACTTACACATCTGTGAAGGCACCATTAATGCTGAGTGGTCCATACAGGTTTTGGAGCAACATTTGTTGTCATCCAAGCAACGTTATTATGGACGCCCCTGCTTATTTCAGCAAGACAATGCCAAGCAACGTGTTACAACAGCGTGGTTTCGTAGTAAAAGAGTGCGGGTACTTTCCTGGCCTGCCTGCAGTCTAGACCTGTCTCCCATGGAAAACGTGTGGCGCATTATGAAGCGTAAAATACGACCGTGGAGACTCCGGACTGTTGAAGGACTGAAGCTCTACATAAAACAAGAACGGGAAGAATTCCACTTTCAAAGTTTCAACAATTAGTTTCCTCAGTTCCCAAACGTTTATTGAGTGTTTTCCATTTTCTACCGCTTATTCCCTTTCGGGGTTGCGGGGGGCGCTGGCGCCTATCTCAGCTACAATCGGGCGGAAGGCAGGGTACACCCTGGACAAGTCGCCACCTCATCGCAGGGCCAACACAGATAGACAGACAACATTCACACACTAGGGCCAATTTAGTGTTGCCAATCAACCTATCCCCAGGTGCATGTCTTTGGAAGTGGGAGGAAGCCGGAGTACCCGGAGGGAACCCACGCATTCACGGGGAGAACATGCAAACTCCACACAGAAAGATCCCGAGCCTGGATTTGAACCCAGGACTGCAGGAACTTCGTATTATGAGGCAGACGCACTAACCCCTCTGCCACCGTGAAGCCTTTATTGAGTGTTGTTAAAAGAAAAGGTGATGTAACACAGTGGTGAACATGCCCTTTCCCAACTACTTTGAAACGTGTTGCACCCATGAAATTTTAAGTTAATTATTATTTGCAAAAAAAAACCCAATAATGTTTATGAGTTTGAACATCAAATATGTTGTCTTTGTAGTGCATTCAACTGAATATGGGTTGAAAAGGATTTGCAAATCATTGTATTCTGTTTATATTTACATCTAACACAATTTCCCAACTCATATGGAAACAAAGTTTGTAGAATACAGTGTGAAAAATGACCAAAAATCAATAGTCAAATCAAGGTCAGAACCCATCCATCCATTTTCTACCGCTTATTCCCTTTCGGGGTCGCGGGGGGCGCTGGCGCCTATCTCAGCTACAATCGGGCGGAAGGCAGGGTACACCCTGGACAAGTCGCCACCTCATCGCAGGGCCAACACAGACAGACAGACAACATTCACACTCACATTCACACACTAGGGCCAATTTAGTGTTGCCAATCAACCTATCCCCAGGTGCATGTCTTTGGAAGTGGGAGGAAGCCGGAGTACCCGGAGGGAACCCACGCACTCACGGGGAGAACATGCAAACTCCACACAGAAAGATCCCGAGCCTGGATTTGAACCCAGTACTGCAGGACCTTCGTATTGTGAGGCAGACGCACTAACCCCTCTGCCACCGTGAAGCCTTTATTGAGTGTTGTTAAAAGAAAAGGTGATGTAACACAGTGGTGAACATGCCCTTTCCCAACTACTTTGAAACGTGTTGCAGCCACGAAATTTTAAGTTAATTATTATTTGCAAAAAAAACCCAATAATGTTTATGAGTTTGAACATCAAATATGTTGTCTTTGTAGCATATTCAACTGACCCCAACTTCTTCGTCACGTGTTGCTGGCATCAAATTCTAAAGCTAATGATTATTTGCAGAAAAAAAAAAGGCTTATGAGTTTGAACATGAAATATGTTGTCTTTGTAGCATATTCAACTGAATATGGGTTGAAAAAGATTTGCAAATCATTGTATTCCGTTTATATTTACATCTAACACAATTTCCCAACTTATATGGAAACGGGGTTTGTACAACACAAATCTACCGTTGCAACAACATTCTTTTTTGGCGACGTTTAATCAATGTTGGGTTCTGAGGTACGACTATTGATTTTTGGTCATTTTCCAACCAATATGCTACGATACAAATTCTATGTTGAAATTCCATTTTGGTTTCATCTGACCACAGACTTTCCTCCAGAAGGTCTTATTTTGGTCCATGTGATGTCAGATGAAACAAAAATAGAGCTGTTTGGCCACAATACCCAGCAATATGTTTGGAGGAGAAAAGGTGAGGATTTTAATACCAGGAACACCGGGCCTACTGTAAAGCATGGTGGTGGTAGTATTATCCTCTGGGCCTGTTTTGCTGCCAATGGAACTGGTGCTTTACAGAGAGTAAATGGGACAATGAAAAAGGAGGATTACCTAAAATCATCAACCCAGAGGTTGGGTCTTGGGCACAGTTGGGCGTTCCAACAGGACACTGACCCCAAACCCACGTCAAAAGTGGTAAAGGAATGGCTAAATCAGGCTAGAATTAAGATTTTTTAGCATGGCCTTCCCAAAGTCCTGACTTAAACGTGTGGACAATGCTGAAGAAACAAGTCCATGTCCGAAACATGCACCTGAGGATTGATTGACTGGCAACACTAAATGGTCCCTAGTGTGTGAATGTTGTCTGTCTATCTGTGATGGCCCTGAGATGAGGTGGCGACTTGAATATGGGTTGAAAAGGATTTGCAAATCATTGTATTCTGTTTATATTTACATCTGACACAATTTCCCAACTCATATGGAAACAAAGTTTGTAGAATACAGTGTGAAAAATGACCAAAAATCAATAGTCAAATCAAGGTCAGAACCCGACATTGATTAAACGTCGTCAAAAAGCATGTTGTGTCAACGTTAGGTTTGAGTTACTCAGCGTCAGGACCTAATTCAACACGTTTTTAAGCTTGTTTTAATGTTTTGTGCCTGCTGGGATGGCAAGGTCTAAAAAAAACAACACTGTTTTTTTATCCATTTCCAGTTAAAAAAAAAAAAAGCAACAAAGTGAGACTAACCAAAAGGGGAATAATTTCTTTGGGCGTCCTGCGCTCCAGCGAGACTCCATTCACCTCTTTGAGCTCATCTCCTTCATGGATCAAGCCTGCAACAAAGAACACTTTTTGGTGCGCTGAAACCGAAAACATGCACCGTCAACACCAGGCTTGTGCAAAATTCTGAATTTCGATTGAAAATAATAGGAATTTTGAACTGAATCGGCTCCCCCCGACAGGATGTTGAATTGCAACAACAGGAAGTGGAATTAAATTCATTGCAATTCACAAAAATTCTTCGGAATTAAAAGGTTTTGGGTTTAACTACTAAAAACACTTCACTAATACGAAGCATTTTGGAGAGTTAAAGGCCTACTGAAATGAGATGTTCTTATTTAAACGGGGACAGCAGGTCCATTCTATGTGTCATACTTCATCATTTCGCCATATTTTTGCTGAAAGGATTTAGTAGAGAACATCCACGATAAAGTTCGCAACTTTTGGTCGCTAATAAAAACGTGAGGTCACAAGTTGTGGAGCTCCTCACATCTGAAGATTGTTTATAATCATGGTCACCAGCAGCGAGAGCGATTCGGACCGAGAAAGCGGCGATTTTCACATTAATTTGAGCGAGGATGAAAGATTTGTGGATGAGGAAAGTTAGAGTGAAGTACTAATAAGTAGTACTTATTAGAAGTAGAAGTACTAGCTCCAGCCTATCTTGGCGATTGTATTGTACCGTATGTCCCGGCAAGAAATCTGCGTTCAAAAGACTCCGGCTTATTAGTGATTCCTAGAGCTCAAAAAAAGTCTGCGGGCTATAGAGCGTTTTCCGTTCGGGCTCCAGTACTCTGGAATGCCCTCCCGGTAACAGTTCGAGATGCTACCTCAGTAGAAGCATTTAAGTCTCATCTTAAAACTCATCTGTATACTCTAGCCTTTAAATAGACCTCCTTTTTTAGACCAGTTGATCTGCCGCTTCTTTTCTTTCTCCTATGTCCCCCCCTCCCTTGTGGAGGGGGTCCGGTCCGATGACCATGGATGAAGTACTGACTGTCCAGAGTCGAGACCCAGGATGGACCGCTCGTCGGGACCCAGGATGGACCGCTCGCCTGTATCGGTTGGGGACATCTCTACGCTGCTGATCCACTTGAGATGGTTTCCTGTGGACGGGACTCTCACTGCTGTCTTGGAGCCACTATGGATTGAACTTTCACAGTATCATGTTAGACCCGCTCGACATCCATTGCTTTCGGTCCCCTAGAGGGCGGGGGTTGCCCACATCTGAGGTCCTCTCCAAGGTTTCTCATAGTCAGCATTGTCACTGGCGTCCCACTGGATGTGAATTCTCCCTGCCCACTGGGTGTGAGTTTTCCTTGCCCTTTTGTGGGTTCTTCCGAGGATGTTGTAGTCGTAATGATTTGTGCAGTCCTTTGAGACATTTGTGATTTGGGGCTATATAAATAAACATTGATTGATTGATTGATAATAAAAAAAGACGGAGCAATGGGCTTCACGGTGGCAGAGGGGTTAGTGCGTCTGCCTCACAATACGAAGGTCCTGCAGTCCTGGGTTCAAATCCAGGCTCGGGATCTTTCTGTGTGGAGTTTGCATGTTCTCCCCGTGAATGCGTGGGTTCCCTCCGGGTACTCCGGCTTCCTCCCACTTCCAAAGACATGCACCTGGGGATAGGTTGGTTGGCAACACTAAATGGTCCCTAGTGTGTGAATGTTGTCTGTCTATCTGTGTTGGCCCTGCGATGAGGTGGCGACTTGTCCAGGGTGTACCCTGCCCTCCGCCCGATTGTAGCTGGGATAGGCGCCAGCGCCCCCCGCGACCCCGAAAGGGAATAAGCGGTAGAAAATGGATGGATGGACGGATGGAGCAATGGGAGCAATTCAGATGTTATTAGACACATTTGCTATGATAATTCAGGAAAATCCTTTATCTGCTTATTGTGTTACTAGTGTTGTAGTGAGATTATACTGAAAGTCGGAGGGGTGTGGCCACGGGTGTGGTGACCGCCGAGGAACGACGCAAGCTCCACTCATGTCGACGGAAAGAGCCGACTTATTACCACAATTTTCTCACCGAAACCTGACGGTTGACATGTGGTCGGGAACCATGTTCGCTTGACCTCTCTTATCCAAAGAAAAGCTTCACCTTGGGGAATGTAAACAAGGAAACACCGGCTGTGTTTGTGTTGCTAAAGGCAAGCGCAATACACCGCTTCGCACCTACATCGTTCTTCTTTGACGTCTCCATTATTCATTGAACAAATTGAAAAAGATTCAGCAACACAGATGTCCAGAATACTGTGGAATTATGCGATTAAAGCAGACTACTTATAGCTGGAAAAAAAAAGTCCGCTACGACCCGAGACGTCACGCGCACGCGTCATCATACTGACATTTTCAACAGGATACTTCGCGCAAAATTTAAAATTGCAATTTAGTAAACTAAAAAGGCCGTATTGGCATGTGTTGCAATGTTAGTATTTTATCATTGATATATAAACTATCAGACTGCGTGGTCGCTAGTAGTGGCTTTCAGTAGGCCTTTAAACTTAATTAATAATAAATATTAATTATATATATATATATATATATATATATATATATATATATGTGTGTGTGTGTGTATTTTAAATAAACTGCCGGTAAAATCAAAGTACAAATGAAAATAAAGCTTTGCCTCTTTAGTCATATTTTTTGTGCTTAAGAAACCTCTCCATGGCTTTAGCTCCAAGCTTCTTCTGTTTGTTTGATATGTTGTCATTACTGCCACAGGTGGTGGAAAAGTGTAGTACAACTCAGTAGCCTCCATACCAAAGCTGAGAAACAGACATTTTTTCTGTGGGATTATTATTAAGAATTATAATTGTAATTCCACTTCTTGCAATTCAACCTCGGTTATACTCTAGTGGTTGGAGTGTCCGCCCTGAGATCGGTAGGTTGTGAGTTCAATCCCCGGCCGAGTCTTACCAAAGACTATAAAAATGGGACCCGTTACCTCCCTGCTTGGCACTCAGCATTAAGCGTACGAATTGGGGGTTAAATCACCACTGCTGCCCACTGCTCCCCTCACCTCCCAGGGGGTGATAAAGGGAGATGGGTCACATCTAGTGTGTGTGTGACAATCATTGGTACTTTAACTTTAACTTTATAATTCCTGGAATCCACACTTTGGGCTGAACTGTCTTTGGGTTCCAGTGCCAGAACATAGTACTTGTTTGCATATTCCTCTGTCTTCTTGGTTCGAGCTGTGTGCCTCGCTTCCCTGGAACCCCCCCCCCTGGAGCTCTACTGCCTCCCGACCCCTCTCCTGGACACGGACTCTGACGCCTCACCCCTGCCCCTGACTTTTCGTCCGAGTCTCGATTGAGCTTTTTTTTTTTTTTTTTTTTTTTTTTTGCACAAGCCTGTTGACACAAAGAAAGACTTCGGCCTACCGCTCTTGTCCGCGGCGCCTCCACGCAAGACTCTCGCCACAACAATCGCCCCGGTGGATTGGTCCCGTTTAACCGTGGCTCCCTTTCCCGGCGTTGATTCATGGAGGAGAAGATGGATATTGAAAATAACATGTTGTTTGTGTTTCCTATTAGGAGTCACAATCATTTCGATCAAGATGGGACCGTTTAGGCAGCTGCCGTCATGTAACACACAAACCGCGGGATTAGGTTATCCAAACTCGCGTTATTTCCAACAGATGGCGTCGCTTTGGAAGCGAGTCGCCGTGGAAAGAGCATCCTGTGTAGTCGACAACAATCAAGGCTGGGGCGTAGTCCTGTTGTGTGGAAAACTGGAACACGTTGGATCGATCAAAAAAAAAAAGAGCACATGTCAGACAAAAGGCGGTCTCGCTCCAGTTTAGTTTTGGGATCAATACCAGCGGCTGTTCTCCATTATTGGTTTTTCGAGATAACTCGGCGCTCACACAGAAAAAAACTCATACTAGAAGTATGTCAAAATAGTTTGGACGTTGGAATGGTTTGAATGTCGAAGAGTTTGAATTTCCAGCAAAACCGGAATTTGGTTCGGAATTTGGGATTGTGTTAGTTCGAATGTCCAGGATGAGTGGAATGGTTTGAATAGGTTGGAAAGGAGTAGACAAACTTAAGAAGGGTGGAAATAGGTGACCAAAAAAACGGGAATTCCTGGAAGTTTGTTGAACGTGGAAAAAATGGTATTTTGAATGTCTAGGACAGGGGTCACCAACCTTTTTGAAACCAATAGCTACTTCTTGGGTACTGATTAATGCGAAGGGCTACCAGTTTGATACACACTTGAAAAAATGCCAGAAATAGCCAATTTTTTATCAATTTACCTTTAATAAATAAATCTATATATATATATATATATATTTAAAAAAAAGGGGTATTTCTGTCTGTCATTCCGTCATACATGTTTTGTCGTTTTACGGAAGTTTTGTTGTAGAGAATAAATGATGAAAAGAAGAGAAAACAGGAAAAAAATGAAAATAAAATTTTGAAACATAGTTTATCTTCAATTCCGACTCTTTAAAATTCAAAATTCAAACGAAAAAAAGAAGAGAAAAACTAGCTAATTCGAATCTTTTTGAAATAATTCAAAAAAGAATTTATGGAACATCATTAGTCATTTTTCCTGATTAAGACTAATTTTAGAATTTTGATGTTTTAAAATAGGTTAAAATCCAATCTGCACTTTGTTAGAGTATATAACAAATTGGACCAAGCTATATATCTAACAAAGAAAAATGATTATTTCTTCTAGATTTTCCAGAACACATTTTTTTAAAGAAATTAAAAATACTTTGAAATAAGATTTAAATTTGATTATACAGATTTTCTAGATTTGCCAGAATTTGTTTTATGAATTTTAATCATAATAAGTTTGAAGAAATATTTCACAAATATTCTTCGTCGAAAAAACAGAAGCTAAAATGAAGAATTAAATTTAAATGTATTTATTATTCTTTACAATAAAAAAAAAATTAATTTACTTGAACATTGATTTAAATTGTCAGGAAAGAAGAGGAAGGAATTTAAAAGGTAAAAAGGTTTAAAAATCCTAAAATCTTTTCTAAGGTTGTGTTTTATCTCTAAAATTGTCTTTCTGAAAGTTTTAAGAAGCAAAGTAAAGAACAGGTCTTTAAAATATTTTCTTGGATTTTCAAATTCTATTTGAGTTGTGTCTCTCTTAGAATTAAAAATGTCAAGCAAAGTGAGACCAGTTTGCAAGTAGATAAAAAAATTAAAAATAAAATTGAGGCAGCTCACTGGTAAGTGCTGCTATTTGAGCTATTTTTAGAACAGGCCAGCGGGCGACTCATCTGGTCCTTACGGGCACCGCGTTGGTGACCCCTGGTCCAGGATGAGTTGAATGTGTTGATTTTGGAATGGTTTGAATAGGTTGAAAAATGTGGGAATTATGCAACTTGGAAAAATGTCCTATTCATTTCAATGGGAACTTCCTGGAAATTTGGGAATTTTGGGAAAAGGTGGATTTTTAAAAAAATGATTAAGAGCATGAATGTTCTAAATGAGCTGAATTGGTTGGTGTCGGAATTGTTCAAATCGGTCAAAAAATGTTCAATTAGTCACAATTTTTAATTGAGAAATTTCTCGAATTTCGGGAAAACCGGGAATTTTTTTAGTTCCTTAACCAACTTGTTTTTTGTCCTTTTGTTCTGAATATGAATGTTTTGACTGTGAAATGGTTAAAATGGGTTGAAAAATGTGAAAGGAGTAGTTGGACTTAACAAGGGTGGAAATAGGTTACCAAAAAAAATGGGAATTCCTGGAATTTTGTTGAATGTGGAACGTTTCAATGGAAACTTCCTGGAAATTTGGGAATTTCGGGAAATGGGGTATTTAAAAAAAATGATTAGGAGCATGAATGTTCTGAATGAGCTGAATTGGTTGGTGTTGGAATTGTTTAAATCAGTCAAGAAATGTTGAATTAGTAACAGTTTTTAATTGAGAAATTTCTCGAATTTCAGGAAAACCGGGATTTTTTTTAGTTCCTTAACCAACCTGGTTTTTGTCCTGAATATGAGGAATGTTTTGATGATGGAACGGTTGAAATGGGTTGAAAAATGTAAAAGGAGTAGTTGGACTTAAGAAGGGTGGAAATAGGTTACCAAAAAAAACGGGAATTCCTGGAATTTTGTTGAATGTGGAACGTTTCAATGGAAACTTCCTGGAAATTTGGGAATTTCGGGAAATGGGGGATTTAAAAAAAATGATTAGGAGCATGAATGTTCTGAATGAGCTGAATTGGTTGGGGTTGGAATTGTTTAAATTGGTCAAGAAATGTTGAATTAGTGACGGTTTTTAATTGAGAAATTTCTCGAATTTCGGGAAAACCGGGATTTTTTTTAGTTCCTTAACCAACTTGGTTTTTGTCCTGAATATGAGGAATGTTTTGATGCTGGAACGGTTGAAATGGGTTGAAAAATGTGAAAGGAGTAGTTGGACTTAAGAAGGGTGGAAATAGGTTACCAAAAAAAACGTGAATTCCTGGAATTTTGTTGAATGTGGAACGTTTCAATGGGAACTTCCTGGAAATTTGGGAATTTTGGGAAAAGGAGGATTTAAAAAAAAAAAATGATTAGGAGCATGAATGTTCTGAATGAGCTGAATTGGTTGGTGTTGGAATTGTTTAAATCGGTCAAGAAATGTTGAATTAGTGACGGTTTTTAATTGAGAAATTTCTCGAATTTCGGGAAAACCGGGATTTTTTTTAGTTCCTTAACCAACTTGGTTTTTGTCCTGAATATGAGGAATGTTTTGATGATAGAACAGTTGAAATGGGTTGAAAAATGTGAAAGGAGTAGTTGGACTTAAGAAGGGTGGAAATAGGTTACTAAAAAAACGGGAATTCCTGGAATTTTGTTGAATGTGGAACGTTTCAATGGAAACTTCCTGGAAATTTGGGAATTTCGGGAAATGGGGGATTTAAAAAAAATGATTAGGAGCATGAATGTTCTGAATGAGCTGAATTGGTTGGTGTTGGAATTGTTTAAATCAATCAAGAAATGTTGAATTAGTAACAGTTTTTAATTGAGAAATTTCGGGAAAACCGGGAATTTTTTTTAGTTCCTTAACCAACTTGGTTTTTGTCCTGAATATGAATGTTTTGACGGTGGAATGTTGAAATGTGTTGAAAAATGTGAAAGGAGTAGTCGACCTTAAGAAGGGTGGAAATAGGTTACCAAAAAAACGGGAATTCCTGGAATTTTGTTAAATGTGGAAAAATGGTAGTTTGAATGTCTAGGATGGGTTGAATGTGGAATGGTTTGAATCGGTTGAAGAATGTGGGAATTGTGAAGGTTGGAAAAATGTCCCAAACGTTTCAATGGAAACTTCCTGGAAATTTGGGAATTTCGGGAAATGGGGTATTTAAAAAAAATGATTAGGAGCATGAATGTTCTGAATGAGCTGAATTGTTTGGTGTTGGAATTGTTTAAATCGGTCAAGAAATGTTGAATTAGTGACGGTTTTTAATTGAGAAATTTCTCGAATTTCGGGAAATCCGTGATTTTTTTTAGTTCCTTAACCAACTTGGTTTTTGTCCTGAATATGAGGAATGTTTTGATGATGGAACGGTTGAAATGTGTTGAAAAATGTGAAAGGAGTAGTTGGACTTAAGAAGGGTGGAAATAGGTTACCAAAAACGGGAATTCCTGGAAATTTGTTGAATGTGGAAAAATGGTAGTTTGAATGTCTAGGATGAGTTGAATGTGGAATGGTTTGAATAGGTTGAAGAATGTGGGAATTGTGAAGGTTTGAAAAATGTCCCAAACGTTTCAATGGAAACTTCCTGGAAATTTGGGAATTTTGGGAAATGGGGTATTTAAAAAAAATGATTAGGAACATGAATGTTCTGAATGAGCTGAATTATTTGGTGTTGGAATTGTTTAAATCGGTCAAGAAATGTTGAATTAGTGACGGTTTTTAATTGAGAAATTTCTCGAATTTCGGGAAATCCGTGATTTTTTTTAGTTCCTTAACCAACTTGGTTTTTGTCCTGAATATGAGGATTGTTTTGATGATGGAACGGTTGAAATGGGTTGAAAAATGTGAAAGGAGTAGTCAAACTTAAGAAGGGTGGAAATAGGTTACCAAAAAAACGGGAATTCCTGGAAATTTGTTGAATGTGGAAAAATGGTAGTTTGAATGTCTAGGATGAGTTGAATGTGGAATGGTTTGAATAGGTTGAAGAATGTGGGAATTGTGAAGGTTTGAAAAATGTCCCAAACGTTTCAATGGAAACTTCCTGGAAATTTGGGAATTTTGGGAAAAGGAGGATTTAAAAAAGAAAAATGATTAGGAGCATGAATGTTCTGAATAAGCTGAATTGGTTGGTGTTGGAATTGTTTAAATCAGTCAAGAATTGTTGAATTAGTGACGGTTTTTAATTGAGAAATTTCGGGAAAACAGGGAATTTTTTTAGTTCCTTAACCAACTTGGTTTTTGTCCTGAATATGAGGAATGTTTTGATGATGGAACGGTTGAAATGGGTTGAAAAATGTGAAAGGAGTAGTTGGACTTAAGAAGGGTGGAAATAGGTTACCAAAAAAAACGGGAATTCCTGGAATTTTGTTGAATGTGGAACGTTTCAATGGAAACTTCCTGGAAATTTGGGAATTTCGGGAAATGGGGGATTTAAAAAAAATGATTAGGAGCATGAATGTTCTGAATGAGCTGAATTGGTTGGTGTTGGAATTGTTTAAATCAATCAAGAAATGTTGAATTAGTAACAGTTTTTAATTGAGAAATTTCGGGAAAACCGGGAATTTTTTTTAGTTCCTTAACCAACTTGGTTTTTGTCCTGAATATGAGGAATGTTTTGACGGTGGAATGTTGAAATGTGTTGAAAAATGTGAAAGGAGTAGTCAAACTTAACAAGGGTGGAAATAGGTTACTAAAAAAACGGGAATTCCTGGAAATGTGTTTAATGTGGAAAAATGGTAGTTTGAATGTCTAGGATGTGTTGATTTTGGAATGGTTTGAATAGGTTGAAAAATGTGGGAAGTATGCAACTTGGAAAAATGTCCTATTCATTTCAATGGGAACTTCCTGGAAATTTGGGAATTTTGGGAAAAGGTGGATTTTTTAAAAAAATGATTAAGAGCATGAAGGTTCTAAATGAGCTGAATTGGTTGGTGTTGGAATTGTTCAAATCGGTCAAGAAATGTTCAATTAGTAACAATTTTTAATTGAGAAATTTCTCGAATTTCGGGAAAACCGGGAATTTTTTTTGTTCCTTAACCAACTTGTTTTTTGTCCTTTTGTTCTGAATATGAATGTTTTGACTGTGAAATACTTAAAATGGGTTGAAAAATGTGAAAGGAGTAGTTGGACTTAAGAAGGGTGGAAAAAGGTTACCAAAAAAAACGGGAATTCCTGGAATTTTGTTGAATGTGGAACGTTTCAATGGAAACTTCCTGGAAATTTGGGAATTTCGGGAAATGGGGGATTTAAAAAAAATGATTAAGAGCATGAATGTTCTGAATGAGCTGAATTGGTTGGGGTTGGAATTGTTTAAATTGGTCAAGAAATGTTGAATTAGTAACAGTTTTTAATTGAGAAATTTCTCGAATTTCGGGAAAACCGGGATTTTTTTTAGTTCCTTAACCAACTTGGTTTTTGTCCTGAATATGAATGTTTTGATGATGGAACAGTTGAAATGGGTTGAAAAATGTGAAAGGAGTAGTTGGACTTAAGAAGGGTGGAAATAGGTTACCCAAAAAAATGGGAATTCCTGGAATTTTGTTGAATGTGGAACGTTTCAATGGAAACTTCCTGGAAATTTGGGAATTTTGGGAAAAGGAGGATTTAAAAAAAAAAACGATTAGGAGCATGAATGTTGTGAATGAGCTGAATTGGTTGGTGTTGGAATTGTTTAAATCGGTCAAGAAATGTTGAATTAGTGACGGTTTTTAATTGAGAAATTTCTCGAATTTTGGGAAAACCGGGAATTGTTTTAGTTCCTTAACCAACTTGGTTTTTGTCCTGAATATGAGGAATGTTCTGATGATGGAACGGTTGAAATGGGTTGAAAAATGTGAAAGGAGTAGTTGGACTTAAGAAGGGTGGAAATAGGTTACCAAAAAAACGGGAATTCCTGGAAATTTGTTGAATGTGGAAAAATGGTAGTTTGAATGTCTAGGATGAGTTGAAGGTGGAATGGTTTGAATAGGTTGAAGAATGTGGGAATTATGCAACTTGGAAAAATGTCCTATTCATTTCAATGGGAACTTCCTGGAAATTTGGGAATTTCGGGAAATGGGGGATTTAAAAAAAATGATTAGGAGCATGAATGTTCTAAATGAGCTGAATTGGTTGGTGTTGGAATTGTTTAAATTGGTCAAGAAATGTTGAATTAGTGACGGTTTTTAATTGAGAAATTTCTCGAATTTCGGGAAAACCGGGATTTTTTTTAGTTCCTTAACCAACCTGGTTTTTGTCCTGAATATGAGGAATGTTTTGATGGTGGAACGGTTGAAATGGGTTGAAAAATGTGAAAGGAGTAGTCAAACTTAACAAGGGTGGAAATAGGTTACCAAAAAAACGGGAATTCCTGGAAATTTGTTTAATGTGGAAAAATGGTAGTTTGAATGTCTAGGATGAGTTGAATGTGGAATGGTTTGAATCGGTTGAAAAATGTGGGAATTGTACAGGTTTGAAAAATGTCCCAAACGTTTCAATGGAAACTTCCTGGAAATTTGGGAATTTCGGGAAATGGGGGATTTTTAAAAAATGATTAGGAGCATGAATGTTCTGAATGAGCTGAATTGGTTGGGGTTGGAATTGTTTAAATTGGTCAAGAAATGTTGAATTAGTGACGGTTTTTAATTGAGAAATTTCTCGAATTTCGGGAAAACCTGGGATTTTTTTTAGTTCCTTAACCAACTTGGTTTTTGTCCTGAATATGAGGAATGTTTTGATGATGGAACGGTTGAAATGGGTTGAAAAATGTGAAAGGAGTAGTTGGACTTAAGAAGGGTGGAAATAGGTTACCAAAAAAAACGGGAATTCCTGGAATTTTGTTGAATGTGGAACGTTTCAATGGAAACTTCCTGGAAATTTGGGAATTTCGGGAAATGGGGGATTTAAAAAAAAATGATTAGGAGCATGAATGTTCTGAATGAGCTGAATTGGTTGGTGTTGGAATTGTTTAAATCAGTCAAGAATTGTTGAATTAGTAACAGTTTTTAATTGAGAAATTTTGGGAAAACAGGGAATTTTTTTTAGTTCCTTAACCAACTTGGTTTTTGTCCTGAATATGAGGATTGTTTTGATGATGGAATGTTGAAATGTGTTGAAAAATGTGAAAGGAGTAGTCAAACTTAACAAGGGTGGAAATAGGTTACCAAAAAAACGGGAATTCCTGGAAATTTGTTGAATGTGGAAAAATGGTAGTTTAAATGTCTAGGATGGGTTGAATGTGGAATGGTTCGAATAGGTTGAAAAATGTGGGAATTGTACAGGTTTGAAAAATGTCCTATTCATTTCAATGGGAACTTCCTGGAAATTTGGGAATTTCGGGAAACGGGGGATTTAAAAAAAATGATTAAGAGCATGAATGTTCTGAATGAGCTGAATTGGTTGGTGTTGGAATTGTTTAAATCGGTCAAGAAATGTTGAATTAGTGACGGTTTTTAATTGAGAAATTTCTCAAATTTCGGGAAAACCGGGATTTTTTCTAGTTCCTTAACCAACTTGGTTTTTGTCCTGAATATGAGGAATGTTTTGATGATGGAACGGTTGAAATGGGTTGAAAAATGTGAAAGGAGTAGTTGGACTTAAGAAGGGTGGAAATAGGTTACCAAAAAAAACGGGAATTCCTGGAATTTTGTTGAATGTGGAACGTTTCAATGGAAACTTCCTGGAAATTTGGGAATTTCGGGAAATGGGGGATTTAAAAAAAATGATTAAGAGCATGAATGTTCTAAATGAGCTGAATTGGTTGGTGTTGGAATTGTTTAAATCAGTCAAGAAATGTTGAATTAGTAACAGTTTTTAATTGAGAAATTTCGGGAAAACCGGGAATTTTTTTTAGTTCCTTAACCAACTTGGTTTTTGTCCTGAATATGAATGTTTTGATGATGGAATGTTGAAATGTGTTGAAAAATGTGAAAGGAGTAGTTGAACTTAACAAGGGTGGAAATAGGTTACCAAAAACGGGAATTTCTGGAAATTTGTTGAATGTGGAAAAATGGTAGTTTGAATGTCTAGGATGAGTTGAATGTGGAATGGTTTGAATCGGTTGAAAAATGTGGGAATTATGAAGGTTGGAAAAATGTCCCAAACGTTTCAATGGAAACTTCCTGGAAATTTGGGAATTTCGGGAAATGGGGGATTTAAAAAAAAAAATGATTAGGAGCATGAATGTTCTGAATGAGCTGAATTGGTTGGTGTTGGAATTGTTTAAATCGGTCAAGAAATGTTGAATTAGTAACAGTTTTTAATTGAGAAATTTCTCGAATTTCGGGAAAACCGGGATTTTTTTTAGTTCCTTAACCAACTTGGTTTCTGTCCTGAATATGAGGGATGTTTTGATGATGGAACGGTTGAAATGGGTTGAAAAATGTGAAAGGAGTAGTTGGACTTAAGAAGGGTGGAAATAGGTTACCAAAAAAAACGGGAATTCCTGGAATTTTGTTGAATGTGGAACGTTTCAATGGAAACTTCCTGGAAATTTGGGAATTTTGGGAAAAGGAGGATTTAAAAAAAAAATGATTAAGAGCATGAATGTTCTGAATGAGCTGAATTGGTTTGGGTTGGAATTGTTTAAATTGGTCAAGAAATGTTGAATTAGTGACGGTTTTTAATTGAGAAATTTCTCGAATTTCGGGAAAACCGGGATTTTTTTTAGTTCCTTAACCAACTTGGTTTTTGTCCTGAATATGAGGATTGTTTTGATGATGGAACGGTTGAAATGTGTTGAAAAATGTGAAAGGAGTAGTTGGACTTAAGAAGGGTGGAAATAGGTTACCCAAAAAAATGGGAATTCCTGGAATTTTGTTGAATGTGGAACGTTTCAATGGAAACTTCCTGGAAATTTGGGAATTTTGGGAAAAGGAGGATTTAAAAAAAATGATTAGGAGCATGAATGTTCTGAATGAGCTGAATTGGTTGGTGTTGGAATTGTTTAAATCGGTCAAGAAATGTTGAATTAGTGACGGTTTTTAATTGAGAAATTTCTCGAATTTCGGGAAAACCGGGATTTTTTTTAGTTCCTTAACCAACTTGGTTTTGGTCCTTTTGTTCTGAATATGAATGTTTTGACTGTGAAATGGTTAAAATGGGTTGAAAAATGTGAAAGGAGTAGTTGGACTTAAGAAGGGTGGAAATAGGTTACCAAAAAAAACGGGAATTCCTGGATTTTTGTTGAATGTGGAACGTTTCAATGGAAACTTCCTGGAAATTTGGGAATTTCGGGAAATGGGGGATTTAAAAAAAAATGATTAGGAGCATGAATGTTCTGAATGAGCTGAATTGGTTGGGGTTGGAATTGTTTAAATTGGTCAAGAAATGTTGAATTAGTAACAGTTTTTAATTGAGAAATTTCGGGAAAACCGGGAATTTTTTTTAGTTCCTTAACCAACTTGGTTTTTGTCCTGAATATGAATGTTTTGATGATGGAACGGTTGAAATGGGTTGAAAAATGTGAAAGGAGTAGTTGGACTTAAGAAGGGTGGAAATAGGTTACCAAAAAAACGGGAATTCCTGGAAATTTGTTGAATGTGGAAAAATGATAGTTTGAATGTCTAGGATGAGTTGAATGTGGAATGGTTTGAATCGGTTGAAGAATGTGGGAATTGTGAAGGTTGGAAAAATGTCCCAAACGTTTCAATGGGAACTTCCTGGAAATTTGGGAATTTCGGGAAATGGGGGATTTTAAAAAAATGATTAGGAGCATGAATGTTCTGAATGAGCTGAATTGGTTCGTGTTGGAATTGTTTAAATTCGTCAAGAAATGTTGAATTAGTAACAGTTTTTAATTGAGAAATTTCGTGAAAACCGGGAATTTTTTTTAGTTCCTTAACCAACTTGGTTTTTGTCCTGAATATGAATGTTTTGACGGTGGAATGTTGAAATGTGTTGAAAAATGTGAAAGGAGTAGTCAAACTTAACAAGGGTGGAAATAGGTTACTAAAAAAACGGGAATTCTTGGAAATGTGTTTAATGTGGAAAAATGGTAGTTTGAATGTCTAGGATGGGTTGAATGTGGAATGGTTCAAATCGGTTGAAGAATGTGAGAATTGTGCAGGTTTGAAAAATGTCCCATTCATTTCAATGGGATTTTCCCTGAAAAATCTGCAAAATCCTGGAATTTTTCTAAACTTGGGAAAATTATAGTTTGCCTATTCGGGAATCACAAGCTTTTCCTGGAAAAATTAAAAAAAGATTCCCCGATTTCCCAGAATTCCAGGTTTTCCGGGACATTTTTCCCCCATTCAAAATGAATTGGCCGTTTTTCAAACTTCCGCCATTTCTACATTTTTCAACCTAATCAAACCATTTCACCTTCAACACCTTCCATTATTCTGAATTTCCAGAATAATGGAAGGTGTTGAAGGTGAAATTTCCCAGAATTCCAGGTTTTCCGGGACATTTTTCCCCCGTTCAAAATGAATTGGCCGTTTTTCAAACTTCCGCCATTTCTACATTTTTCAACCAATTCAAACCATTTCTCTTTCAACACCTTCCATTATTCTGAATTTCCAGAATAATGGAAGGTGTTGAAGGTGAAATTTCCCAGAATTCCAGGTTTTCCGGGACATTTTTCCCCCATTCAAAATGAATTGGCCGTTTTTCAAACTTCCGCCATTTCTACATTTTTCAACCTATTCAAACCATTTCACCTTCAACACCTTCCATAATTCAAAATTGGCCGTTTGTCAAACTTCCGCCATTTCTACATTTTTCAAAACCTGGAATTCTGGGAAATTTCACCTTCAACACCTTCCATTATTCTGGAAATTCAGAATAATGGAAGGTGTTGAAGGTGTTGAAGGTGAAATGGTTTGAATAGGTTGAAAAATGTAGAAATGGTGGAAGTTTGAAAATTGGCCAATTAATTTTGAATGGGGGGAAAAATGTCCCAGAAAACCTGGAATTCTGGGAAATCTGGGATTTTTTTTTTTGAATTTTTCCAGGAAAAGCTCGCGATTCCCGAATAGGCAAAACAGTTTGAAGTTGGAACGGTTTCAATCGGATGAAAAATGTGCAAGGTTGTGCGCCAAAACCTGGAGAATAATAATAATAATAATAATAAACTGACTAAATACCGTTTTTCCTTGAATTGCCGCCGGGCATATAGTATGCACCTGCCTTGAATTACTGCCGGATCAAACTCGTGACGTCAAGAGTGACACTTCCCCTGTCATCACTTTCAAAATGGAGGAGGCTAGTTTCAATACCGGTAATTTGAAATCGCATAAAATGCTAAAAATAACAGTAAGCAGCTATGTTTTTTTAATATACCTGTGGAGAGGTGGAGCCGACGGTCCGACAGACAGACAGGGCACGCTGGAGCCCGGCCCAAGATGGCGGCAAGGAGACGGCGAGCGAGCAGAGAGAAGGAGCGGTTTTATTGAAAAATATACAGAGTCAAACTGCTCAAGCCATGTCCTTCCTTGGTGGTCCAGGGAACCCGCGAGATGACGGCTTGAGACAGTCACAATACCGTAGCTGCATGTGTCAAATATGACTCACTAAATGACTCCCGCCTCCTGGTGGTAGAGGGCGCTAGTGATCCTTCTTGCCACTACTCGGCTGCAGAAGAAGTGACAATGAGTCGCGTGATATGTGCTGGGACGGATATGACGGGCCTTCTGGTAGCAGTTTTCCAAACTGGACTTTCAATCGAAGCGGGAGGTAATAAAGAAAGATCTCCATCGAGACTTTTAAAACGGAAGAAAGATAAGGAAGACTTCTATAAACAAGTTATCAGGGATTTTGATCAGAAGGAGCTGGCATGGACTATATTTATAAGTAAAGGTAAGACCATAATAAGGTTTTTTTTAATTTTTATTAAATATCCTTTTCATGATGGTATCTTTACGTCACACTCAAATTTTTACTGCATGCCTTTGGTATGTGCCGGAGTGAGAAGAGGTTTTAAAATATTTAGCGCATGCTTACTATTACCGCATGCTTTTGGTAAGCGCAGGAGTGGGAAGAGGTTTTAAAATAATTAGCGCATGCTTACTATTACCGCATGCTTTCGGTAAGCGAAGGAGTGGGAAGAGGTTTCAAATTAATTAGCGCCCCGGCGGCAATTCAAGGAAATACTGTAGATGAACTTTGGTATACAAAACCAAATAATTATTCTTAACAAAACATAGACTAAACGGCTCCTAGGGAGAAAACACAGACAAAACTGCTTGTTGGAGGGACATGAAACAAAAACCTCTATGTAGGTCTCACTCAGGCCTACATTTTACTAATTAACATCCTTCAGCAAAAATCAACAGGAAGTTGGCAAAACCCCCTTCAAAACTAAATTTTCCTTAACGCTTATCCGGGCTTGGGTCGCGGGGGCAGCAGCCTAAGTAGCTTTAATACTTCTTATATTTGCTAAACATGCTGAGCATACTTTGTTGTGATTAGAATGTTTTTTTTTTTGCCCTCCAGTCTCTTTGTCAATCACAAAATTAGAAGGAAGTCTGGAGGCTTGACTGGATTGTTGCTATTTACTAATGAACCACTGGACCTGTTGACGGAACACAATCTGGTCAACGTTACTCAATCCCCGAGTACTCTCCACATAGACCTTGATCCACGCTCAAATCCCCAAAAAACGTCTGCTCTTGTTTTGTTTTTTTTAAACGGGGGAAAAAAAACAAAAAACTAATTTACAGGCCTTGGTGGAAATGTGTGTTCTTTGAACTTGTATTCCTTTTCCAGTCTGATAGCAGCTGATCCAAGAAATGGAGTGACAATAGCTTGGAAGGAGGCGGACTGAGATGTTCTGGTAGGACCGAAGAATATTTGTCATGATTAAAGACCAGCCTTGGAAAGGTAATTGGCATCAGGCGCGGCCGAGGAATGATCTCAGTCCAGAATAACTGAAGGGGGATCAATTAGGAACTGACAAGAAGCCCGCATTTCTACAAAACCCCAACTCAGGGAAGTCGACCCGTTGAGTAAATGGTAAATAAAAGCAGAATACGATGATTTGCTAATCCTTTTCAACTTATATTCAGCTAAATAGACTGCAAAGACAAGATATTTCATGTTCCAACTGAGAATTGTATTGTCTTTCTGAAATAAGCAGGGGCGTCCATGATACAACATGTTGCTCCAAAACCATTCAGCATTAATGGTGCCTTCACAAATGTGTAAGTTACCCATGGCTTGGCCATTAACACGCCCCCATACCATCACAGATGCTGGCTTTTCAATTTTGCGCCTAGAACAATCCGTATAGTTCTTTTCCTCTTTGGTGCGGACGACATGAAGTCCACAGTTTACATAAACAATTAGAAATGTGGACTCGTCAAACCACAGAACACTTTTCCACTTTGCGACATTCCATCGTAGATGATCTCGGGCCCAGCGAAGCTGGCGGCGTTTCTGGGTGTTGTTGATAAATAGCTCTCGCTTTGCAGAGTAGAGTTTTAACTTGCAACTTGCGGATGTAGCGACCAACTGCAGTTACTGACAGTGGTTTTATGAAGTGTTCCTGAGCCCTTGTGGTGATATCCTTTACACACCGACGTCGGTTTTTGATGCGGTACCGCCTGAGGGATCAAAGGGTCCGTAAAATCGTCGCTTACGTGCAGTGATTTATCCAGATTCTCTGAACCTTTTGATGATTTTACGGACCGTAGATGGTAAGATCCCTAAATTCCTTGCAGTAGCTCGTTGAGAAATGTTCGAAAACTGTTCGACAATTTGCTTACAAATTGATGAGCCTCCCATCCTTGTTTGTGAATTACTTAGCATTTCCTGGAAGCTGCTTTTATACCCAATCATGGCACCCACCTGTTCCCAATTAGCCTGCACACCTGTGGGATGTTCCAAATAAGTGTTTGATGAGCATTCCTCAACTTTATCAGTATTTATTGCCACCTTTCCAAACTTCTTTGTCACGCGCTGCTGGCATCAAATTCTAAAGTTAATGATTATTTGCAAAAAATATATAAAGTTTATCAGTTTGAACATCAAATATGTTGTCTTTGTAGCATATTTAACTGAAAAAGGGTTGAAAATGATTTGCAAATCATTGTATTCCGTTTATATTTACATCAAACTCAAATTCCCAACTCGTATGGAAACGGGGTTTGTCGTATTGTCTAATGTCAACAGGTTAGAAAAAAGTTACTGACCAGGGGCTCTTTGGTTTTGACCAGACTGACGATCTTGACCGAGTCGTCTTCGTCATCCGTTACGCAGTCGGGGATTGGCGGCAGTGTCGGCTCGTAGTCTCTCTGCGCTATTGCATCGTGGACGTACAGAAGACTCTGCACAACAAAGGCACACTAAAGTCACCATGCACTAATTCAATATAATGTTGTGTTCTTCAGACCACCAAGTACCGATATGAGAGCCCGGTTCAGGTGCACAAAGCAGTTTTAGGATGATTAAATAATAAGGCCCACCTGGGCCATCTATGCACCTTCGATGCAGGCCTGCAGACCGCGCCCCCCCACAAACGTGCTACCTATTTATTAGATATGCCTTTGTAATGTATGGACCACAGAGGCCTTCAGTTGTATTGCATCCCAATACTGTCCCGTAATGTTTTTATACAAATATTTCATTTCATATAAGTTTGTTTTTCTTTTTGAAAGGCATGTTACATGTTGGAATCGTGCCGTTTTAGGTGGCCAAACACCAATTAAATTGATATCAATTAATTTTAACGATTTGAAATACACGTGTTTTGAGGGTCCGTGTATGTTCTATTTATATTTATAGTTAAATTATATGTGTTAATTCTATTTCAAATTCTGAAAAGTGTATCCTCCAAAAAAATTGGGGTCGAATTTTTGTTATATACGGCAGATTTTAAAACGAACAATATTGAAATATTGCCATGAAATTGGATTTTGTGCTGTTTTCCTATTATGGATTTTTATTTTTCCAGATAAATGCAAAAAAAAAATGTGCAAAATCTGTGTGATGACAAATTGAACCGGAAGCGGTATTTTAGCCATTATGGTCGATTTTTATCATATATGGCAGATTTGAAAACAAACAAAAAAGGGTCGATTTTTCATTAGAATATTGCTATAAAATTGGATTTTGTGCTGTTTTCCTATTATGAATTTGATGTTTTCCAGATAAAACGCAAGAAAATGTGCAAAAATTTGTGGTCATCTGTGTGATCCCAAATTGAACCGGAAGCGGTATTTTAGCCATTATGGTCGATTTTTATCATATATGGCAGATTTGAAAACAAACAAAAAAGGGTCGATTTTTCATTAGAATATTGCTATAAAATTGGATTTTGTACTGTTTTCCCATTATGAATTTGATGTTTTCCAGATAAAACGCAAGAAAATGTGCAAAAATTTGTGGTTATCTGCGTGATCACAAATTGAACCGGAAGCGGTATTTTAGCCTTTTCGGTCCGTGTACCTTCCGTTCATTCTGTTTCCAATTCTGAAG
This sequence comes from Nerophis ophidion, assembly GCF_033978795.1. Taxonomy (NCBI): domain Eukaryota; kingdom Metazoa; phylum Chordata; class Actinopteri; order Syngnathiformes; family Syngnathidae; genus Nerophis; species Nerophis ophidion. The sequence goes on from NC_084638.1 coordinate 3,394,783, forward strand.
CGCAAATAAAAAAAAATTCAAAAATTAGGGCCATTTTTTGATTTTTATTATATATGGCAGATTTGAAAACAAAAAAAAAGGGATTTTTTTTATTATTATATTGCCATAAAATTGGATTTTGTGCTGTTTCCTATTATGGATTTGACTTTTTTCCAGAAAAATGCAAAAAAAAAAAAAAATGCGCGTAACCTGTGTGGTAAAAAATTTAACCAATTCTGTGCTGTTTTCCTTTTATGGAATGTAATTTTTGCGTGGTTAACTCTGTGATGACAAATTGAACCGGAAGCAATATTTTAGCCTTTCCGGTCCGTGTACCTTCCGTTTATTCTATTTCCAATTCTGAAACGCAAAAACATAAATAAAATTAGGGCGGTTTTTCCATTTTTATTATTTTCATATGACAGATTTTAAAACGAACAAAAAGGGGTTGATTTTCATTAACATTTTGCCATAAAATTGGATTTAGTGCTGTTTTCCTCTTTTTAATTACATTTTTTTCCAGGTAAACGCAAATAAATTAGCAAAATCTGTGAGATTGACAAATTGGACCGAAAGCATTATTTTACCTTTTCCAGTCCGTGTACCTTCTGTTAATTCGATTTCCAATTCTGAAACGCAAATTAAAAAATTTAATTAGGGCTGTGTTTCAATTTTTATCATATATGGCTGATTTTAAACCGAACAAAAAAGGGTAGATTTTTTATTAAAATTTTGCCATAAAATTGGATTTAGTGCTGTTTTCCTATTATGGATTTTTATTTTTCCAGATAAATGCAAAAAAAAAATGTGCAAAATCTGTGTGATGACAAATTGAACCGGAAGCGGTATTTTAGCCATTATGGTCGATTTTTATCATATATGGCAGATTTGAAAACAAACAAAAAAGGGTCGAATTTTCATTAGAATATTGCTATAAAATTGGATTTTGTGCTGTTTTCCTATTATGAATTTGATGTTTTCCAGAAAAACGCAAGAAAAAGTGCAAAAATTTGTGGTTATCTGTGTGATCACAAATTGAACCGGAAGCGGTATTTTAGCCTTTTCGGTCCGTGTACCTTCCGTTCATTCTGTTTCCAATTCTGAAGCGCAAATTTAAAAAAATTAAAAAATTAGGGCCATTTTTTGATTTTTATTATATATGGCAGATTTGAAAACAAAAAAAAAAGGGATTTTTTTATTATTATATTGCCATAAAATTGGATTTTGTGCTGTTTCCTATTATGGATTTGACTTTTTTCCAGAAAAATGCAAAAAAAAAAAAAAAATGCGCAAAACCTGTGTGGTAACAAATTGAACCAATTCTGTGCTGTTTTCCTTTTATGGAATTTAATTTTTGCGTGGTTAACTCTGTGATGACAAATTGAACCGGAAGCAATATTTTAGCCTTTCCGGTCCGTGTACCTTCCGTTTATTTTATTTCCAATTCTGAAACGCAAAAACATAAATAAAATTAGGGCGGTTTTTCCATTTTTATTATTTTCACATGACAGATTTTAAAACGAACAAAAAGGGGTTGATTTTCATTAACATTTTGCCATAAAATTGGATTTAGTGCTGTTTTCCTCTTTTTAATTACATTTTTTTCCAGGTAAACGCAAATAAATTAGCAAAATCTGTGAGATTGACGAATTGGACCGAAAGTATTATTTTACCTTTTCCAGTCCGTGTACCTTCTGTTAATTCTATTTCCAATTCTGAAACGCAAATTAAAAAATTTAATTAGGGCTGTGTTTCAATTTTTATCATATATGGCTGATTTTAAACCGAACAAAAAAGGGTAGATTTTTTATTAAAATTTTGCCATAAAATTGGATTTAGTGCTGTTTTCCTATTATGGATTTTTATTTTTCCGGATAAACGCAAAAAAATGTGCAAAATCTATGTGATGACAAATTTGACTGAGTTTTTGCTGTTTTCCTTTTATGGAGTTTTATTTTGCCAGATAAACACAAAAATCGAAAAAATTTGCAAAAATGCGTGGTTATCTTTGTGATGACGAATTCAACCGGAAGCAGTATTTTTGCCTTACCGGTTTGCGTACATTCCGTCCGTTTTGTTTCCAATTGTGAAACGCGAATAAAAGGGCCGTTTTTTTATTTTTATTATATATGGCAGATTTTAAAACAAAAAAAAAATGGTTGATTTTCGTAAAAATTTCGCCATAGAATTGGATTTTGTGCTGTTTTGCTTTAATGGATTTTTGTTTTTCCAGATAAACACAAACATCGGAAAAATGTGCAAAAATGCATGGTTATCTGTATGATGACAAATTAAACCGGAAGCAGTATTTTAGCTTTTCCGGTTTGTGTACCTTCCGTTCGTTTTATTTCCAATTCTGAAACGCAAATAAAAGGCTCATTTTTCAATTTTTATTATATATGGCAGATTTTTAAACAAACAAAAAATGGTTGATTTTCATAAAAATTTCGCCATAAAATTGGATTTTGTGCTGTTTTGCTTTTATGGATTTTTATTTTTCCCGATAAACACATACATCGAAAACATTTGCAAAAATACGTAGTCATGTGTTTGATGAAAAATTAAACCGGAAGCAGTATTTTAGCTTTTCCGGTCCGTGTACCTTCCCTTCAATCTTTTTCCGATTCTGAAACGCAAATTAAGAACATTTCAGAAAGTAGGGCCGTTTTTCGATTTTTATTATATATGGCAGAATTTAAAACAAACAAAAAAGGGTTGATTTTTTAATTAAAATATTGCCATAAAATTGGATTTTGTGCTGTTTTCTTACCATGGAATTATTTTTTTTCCGGATAGACGCAAAAAACTGCAAATTCTGTGTGATGACAAATTGAACCAATTTTGTGCTGTTTTCCTTTTATGGATTGTTATTTTTCCAGATAAACCCAAAAATCGAAAAAATGTGCAAAAATGCGTGGTTATCCGTGTGATGACAAATTGAACCGGAAGCAGTATTTTAGCCTTTCCGGTCCGTCTAACTTCTGTTCATTTTATTTACAATTCTGAAACGCAATTAAATCATTTTTTTTTTTTTTTTAAGAAAATAGGGCTGTTTTTCGATTTTTATTATATATGGCAGATTTTAAAACAAACAAAAAAGGGTAGATTTTTCAATTAAAATATTGGAATAATTTTTTTTTCCGGATAGACGCAAAAAACTTTTCAAAATCTGTGTGATGACAAATTGAACCAATTTTGTGCTTTTTTCCTTTTATGGATTGTTATTTTTCCAGTTAAACCAAAAAATCGAAAAAATGTGCAAAAATGCGTGGTTATCCGCGTGATGACAAATTGAACCGGAAGCAGTATATTAGTCTTTCCGGTCCGTCTACCTTCCGTTCATTTTATTTCTAATTCTGAAACGCAAATTTAAAAAAAAAATTATAGAAAATGGGGCCGTTTTTAGATTTTTATTATATATGGCAGAATTTAAAACAAACAAAAAAGGGTAGATTTTTTAAATTAAAATATTGCCATAAAATTGGATTTTGTGCTGTTTTCCTTTTATGGATTTTTATTTTTCCAGATAAACGCAAAAAAATGTGCAAAATCTTTTTGATGACAAATTGAACCGGAAGCAGTGTTTTAGCCTTTCCGGTCCGTCTACCTTCCGTTCATTCTATTTCCAATTTTGAAACGCAAATTAAAAAATAGAATTAGGGCCGTGTTTCAATTTCTATTTTATATGGCAGATTTTAAAACAAACAATACAGGGTAATTTTTTTTGTATTAAAATATTTCCATACAATTGGATTTTGTGCTGTTTTAATATTAGGGATTTTTATTTTTCCAGACAAACACAAAAATCCCAAAAATGTTCATCTCTTGTTTTAGAAATAAAAATAGAAAAAAATGGCCTGGAAAGTGTTTTGGGATTTTTGCGGAAGAAACACGGACCTGTGTACTTTCCGTTCATTCTATTTCCAATTCTGAAACGCAAAAAACAAACAAAATTTGGGCCTTTTTTTAATTTTTATTATATTTGCTAGATTTTAAACAACAAAGGGTTGATTTTCATTAAAATATTACCATAAAATCGGACTTAGGGACGGCGTGGCCCGGTTGGGAGAGCAACCGTGCCAGCAACCTGAGAGTTCCTGGTTCAATCCCCACCTATTACCAATCTAGTGTTGCGGTTTGACCAGATGTTCCTCCAAGGGAATTTAATCTGCTTGTCACCCCCAAGCTCTTTTGATGACACATAAACTGATTTTCGAAAAATCCCAGACAGAATAGTATTTTGACATTTTATTCCAAAGCTTTGGAGAGACCAACACATTCAAATCGCATCGCTCAAATTGATCTGAAGACCCTCCGGAAGTTTTGTCTTTTTCAATACGCCACTCGCCCCCCCTCCCTATCCTCCGGGGCTTGTGCGGCCCGTGGTGGAGTTGTGGATTTTTATGATTTTTAACCTTTTTTTTGGACTTTTTCCAGACTTTTTCTTATTTTCTCTCCCCCTTTTGGTGGTTCTCTGCTGGGTGCGTTTTGGTCTCGCCCGGGGTTCCCGGGGCTTGTGCGGCTCGTGGCGGGACTTGTGGAACTTGTGTTATGATTTTTAACCTTTTTTTGGACTTTTTCCCGACTTTTTCATATTTTCTCTCCCCCTTTTGGTGGTTCTCTGCTGGGTGCGTTTTGGTCTCGCCCGGGGTTCCCGGGGCTTGTGCGGCTCGTGGCGGGACTTGTGGAACTTGTGTTATGATTTTTAACCTTTTTTTGGACTTTTTCCCGACTTTTTCATATTTTCTCTCCCCCTTTTGGTGGTTCTCTGCTGGGTGCGTTTTGGTCTCGCCCGGGGTTCCCGGGGCTTGTGCGGCTCGTGGCAGGACTTGTGGAACTTGTGTTATGATTTTTAACCTTTTTTTGGACTTTTTCCCGACTTTTTCTTATTTTCTCTCCCCCTTTTGGTGGTTCTCTGCTGGGTGCGTTTTGATCTTGCCTACGCTTGTGCGGCTCGTGGCGGGACTTGTGTAACTCCAACCCGGGTATGATTTTTAACCTTTTTTGGGACTTTTTTCAGACTTTTTCTTATTTTCTCTCCCCCTTTATGTGGTTCTCTGCTGGGTGCGTTTTGGTCTCGCCCGGGGTTCCCGGGGCTTGTGCGTCTCATGGCGGCACTTGTGGAACTCCAACCCGGGTATGATTTTTAACCTTTTTTGGGACTTTTTACCGACTTTTTCTTATTTTCTCTCCCCCTTTTGGTGGTTCTCTGCTGGGTGCGTTTTGGTCTTGCCCAGGGGGCCTCGAGGCTTGTGCGGCTCGTGGCGGCACTTGTGGAACTCCAACCCGGGTATGATTTTTAACCTATGTTAGGACTTTTTCCCGACTTTTTCTTATTTTCTATTCCCCTTTTTGTGGTTCTCTGCTGGGTGCGTTTTGGTCTTGCCCAGGGGGCCCCGGGGCTTGTGCAACTTGTGCCAGGACTTGTGGAACTCCAACCCAGGTATGATTTTTTACTTTTTTTTGGACTTTTTCCCGACTTTTTCTTATTTTCTCTCCCCCCTTTTGGTGGTTCTCTGCTGGGTGCGTTTTGGTCTTGCCCGGGGGCTCCGGGGCTTGTGCGGCTCGTGGCGGGACTTGTGTAACTCCAACCCGGGTATGATTTTTAACCTTTTTTGGGACTTTTTTCAGACTTTTTCTTATTTTCTCTCCCCCTTTTGGTGGTTCTCTGCTGGGTGCGTTTTGGTCTTGCCCGGGGGCCTCGAGGCTTGTGCGGCTCGTGGCGGGACTTGTGGAACTCCAACCCGGGTATGATTTTTAACCTATGTTAGGACTTTTTCTTATTTTCTATTCCCCTTTATGTGGTTCTCTGCTGGGTGCGTTTTGGTCTTGCCCGGGGGCCCCGGGGCTTGTGCGGCTCGTGGCGGGACTTGTGGAACTCCAGCCCGGGTATGATTTTTAACCTTCTTTTGGACTTTTTCCTGACTTTTTCTTGTTTTCTCTCCCCCTTTTGGTGGTTCTCTGCTGGTGCGTTTTGGTCTTGCCCGGGGGCCCCGGGGCTTGTGCGGCTCGTGGCGGGACTTGTGGAACTTGTGTTATGATTTTTAACCTTTTTTTGGACTTTTTCCCGACTTTTTCTTATTTTCTCTCCCCCTTTTGGTGGTTCTCTGCTGGGTGCGTTTTGATCTTGCCTACGCTTGTGCGGCTCGTGGCGGGACTTGTGTAACTCCAACCCGGGTATGATTTTTAACCTTTTTTGGGACTTTTTTCAGACTTTTTCTTATTTTCTCTCCCCCTTTTGGTGGTTCTCTGCTGGGTGCGTTTTGGTCTCGCCCGGGGTTCCCGGGGCTTGTGCGGCCCGTGGCGGGACTTGTGGAACTCCAACCCGGGTATGATTTTTAACCTTTTTTTGGACTTTTTCCCGACTTTTTCTTATTTTCTCTCCCCCTTTTGGTGGTTCTCTGCTGGGTGCGTTTTGGTCTTGCTCGGGGGCCCCGGGATGCCCTGGGCCGGCGGCGGGACTTGTGGAACGCCATGCCGGCTGTGAATTTTGAACACTTTGAGGACTTTTGCCTACTCTCCCAGCTTTTCTGGTGTACCAATATACACGGGCTGTTATTAGGAAGAGGCCTTTATTTGGTAATATGTAGATATCTATCGCCATCGCGAGTCATGTCTGTTGTGTCCTTGAGCAAGACACTTCACCCTTGCTCCTGATGGGACCTGGTTAACGCCTTGCATGGCAGCTCCCCACCATCAGCGTGTGAATGGGTGAATGTGGACATAGTGTCTTTGAGTACTTTGAAGGTAGAAAAGCGCTATATAACCCATTTACCATTATTCCTTTTATGGATCTAAGGCCCCTGTCGATCAGAACCGCCCCCGAGCTCCTCTCCCCGTGCGGCAGGTGCATCTACAGCGAGCCTTACTGACTGGTCAAAGGTGACGGGGAGGTGAGTGAGTGCAGAACGTTGGCCCGGTCCGCGTGACGTGATGCATTATAGCACATTAAGGCAAATTTAGCAACATGCCAAAACGTGGTCACGGTTTGGAAGGAACAGCCGGCCTTTGGACCACCTGCGAGAACCCGCTTCACCGCCAAGTGTCTCCACTCAAACGTGTCGTGTTTTGAAAGAAACTATGACCGCACGGTCTATTTTCTACCACACGGGTATCAAAATCCCATGTTTTGTTCGTCTGAAAACCTTATTTCTGCCGGAGAAAAACCCGTCAGTCGGGGGGTCATCCTGGTGTCTGCTCGGACCAAAGAAACAAACGTTTTGTTCGCATGACGGAACCTTAAAACGGCGGCGCGCAACGGAGCTGGGGGGGCGGGGGGCCGAGAACGAGCGGGGTCATTAGGAACTGTTCAAACAAACCTGCAAGTTCTCAGTTCTCGGCGGACCTGTTGCTCTCTACCTGGACCTCGACGCCGGTGAGAACTAATAAACACGACGTGCTTGACGGAAAGCAGCGCCGTCTATTTGGAGAAAAAGGAGCGGGACAATCAATTTGAGCTAATTTGCCAAGAAGTCTGAAAGTAATTGCCAAAGCCTCGTTAACTCCTGGACGTGATCGGAGTCGCTCATTGGATATAAATTGGGCCTTCAGAATTAGAAAGACCCAAAACCAGTGACGTCGGCACGTTGTGTAAATGGTAAATAAAAACTAAATACAATGATTTTCTAATCTTTTCAACTTATATTCAATTATATAGACTGCAAAGACAATTTATTTAATGTTCCAACTGAGAAACTGGGATGTTCGAAATAAGTGTCTGATGAGCATTCCACACCTTTCTCATTCGTTTTTGCCACTTGTACCAGCTTTTTCCCCCCGGCAAATAATCATTTACTTAGAATGTTATGGCCGTTGCTGAAATAAGCAGGGGCGTCCATGGTAACGTTGCTTGGATGCTCTAAAACCATACCTTTCAGCATTAATGGGGCCTTCACGGATGTTTTTCGTTTTTGCCACTCGTGCCAGCTTTTTTTTTCCGGCAAATAATCATTCACGTAGAATGTTATGGCTGTTGCTGAAATAAGCAGGGGCGTCCATGGTAACGTTGTTTGGATGCTCTAAAACCATACCTTTCAGCATTAATGGGGCCTTCACAGATGTTTTTCGTTTTTGCCACTTGTGCCAGCTTTTTTTGGGGGGGGGCAAATAATCATTAACTTAGAATGTCATGGCTCTTGCTGAAATAAGCAGGGGCGTCCATGGTAACATTGCTTGGATGCTCCAAAACCATACCTTTCAGCATTAATGGGGCCTTCACAGATGTTTTTCGTTTTTGCCACTTGTGCCAGCTTCTTTTTGGGGGGGCAAATAATCATTAACTTAGAATGTCATGGCCGTTGCTGAAATAAGCAGGGGCGTCCATGGTAACATTGCTTGGGTGCTCCAAAACTTTCAGCATCAATGGTGCCTTCACAGATGTTTTTCGTTTTTGCAACTTGTGCCAGCTTTTTTTTTTTTGGGGGCAAATAATCATCAACTTAGAATGTTATGGCTGTTGCTGAAATAAGCAGGGGCGTCCATGGTAACATTGCTTGGATGCTCCAAAACCATACCTTTCAGCATTAATGGTGCCTTCACAGATGTTTTTCGTTTTTGCCACTTGTGCCAGCTTTTTTTTTTTTTGGCAAATAATCATTTACTTAGAATGTCATGGCTGTTGCTGAAATAAGCAGGGGCGTCCATGCTAACATTTCTTGGATGCTCCAAAACCTGTATGTACCTTCACAGATGTGTAAGTTACCCATGCCTTGGGCACTAATACACCCCCATACCATCACAGATGCTAACTTTTGAACTTTTTCGCCTACAACAATCCGGATGGTTCTGTTCCTTTTTGGTCCGAAGGGCACGATGTCCACAGTTTCCAAAAAACAATTCTAAATGTGGACTCGTCAGACCACAGAGCACTTGAACGCATGTTAGATGAGCTCGGGCCCAGCGAAGCCAGCGGCGTTTCTGGGTGTTGTTGATAAATGTCTTTCTTTTTGCCCCTGCTTATTTCAGAAAGAAATAAGCAGGAGCGTCCATGATAATGTTGTTTGGATGGCAACATATGTTGCTCCAAAACCTGTATGTACCTTTCAGCATTAATGGTGCCTTCACAGATGTGTAAGTTACCCATGCCTTGGGCACTAATACACCCCCATACCATCACACATGCTGGCTTTTCAACTTTGCGCCCTTAACAAGCCAGATGGTTCTTTTTCTTACTGGTACAGATGACACAAAGTCCACATTTTCCAAAAACGATTAGAAATGTGGACACTTTTCCACTTTGGGCCATTGAAGATGAGCTCGGGCCCAGTGAAGCCGGCGGCATTTCTGGGTGTTGTTGATAAATGGCTTTGGCTTTGTATAGTAGAGTTTTAACTTGCACTTACAGATGTAGCGACCAACTGTAGTTACTGACAGTGGTTTTCTGAAGTGTTCCTGAGCCTATGTGGTGATATCCTTTTATGCACTGTCGTCGCTTTTTGATGCAGTACCGCCTGAGGGGTCGAAGATCTGTAATATCATCGCTTCCGTGCAGTGATTCCTCTAGATTCTCGGAACCTTTTAATGGTATTACGCACCCTAATTCCTTACAATAGTTTGTTGAGAAATGTTGTTCTTAAACTGTTCGACAATTTGCTCACACATTTGTTGACAAAAGTGATGACCCTCGCCCCGTCCTTGTTTGTGAATAAGTGAGCATTTTTCGGGAAGCTGTTTTTATACCCAATCATGGCACCCACCTGTTCCCAATCAGCCCGTTCACCTGTGGGATGTTCCAAATAAGCGTGTGATGAGCGTTCCTCAACTTTCTCAGTTGTTTTTGCCACTTGTGCCAGCTTTTTTGAAACATATTCCAAATGTCCTAATATTTGCAAAAAAATAACGTTTTACAGTTCGAACGTTAAGTATCTTTTCTTTGCGGTCTATTCAATTGAAAAAGAGTTGAAAAGGATTTGCAAATCATTGTATTCTGTTTTTATTTACAGTGTCAAGCACGGACTCGGATTTGTTTTGCTTCTTCCACGCAAAGGATGATTGGCACGAGCCAGACAAGAGTGTGAGTACATTTTTGATTTACTTAAACACTATAATTCAAAACAGGAAAACAAAGGGCGCGCACAGTGGCGGATAACAAACTAGACTATACTCAAACAAAAAACAGCAGAATGGCATGACTATATACAAATGAACAAAAGACACTAACTGTGGCAAGAAACAAACCAAAACTTACGTGTCGTGGTCAAAGGCGTGAAAATCGGTACATGAAACTGTGGTAAAAGGTCTCGGAAGGTAAGGTAGGTAGGTGAAGTTCAAAGTTGCCAGGACGAAGACAGAAACAGAATATTTTGATATTTTTCATTTTCAAACCATAACAAAATGTATGGATTTTTTTTTTTATCCTTAGGGCTCCTCAGTCACTAAAATGTTAAAAATAAGTCAAATTATTATTATTTTTTTATTTTATTTAATGGGTACAGTAAAACTCTATATCAACTTGAGGTTAACATAAAGTAAAACAAATAAGGTTTTATGCCTTTTCTGTCAAAGACAACTTTGTTTTTTATAGTAAAACTGAAATATGCAGTATTTAGATAGATAGATAGTACTTTATTGATTCCTTCAGCAGAGTTCTTTTATTTAGCGATTAAAGCCCTCAAAGATCAATAATGCAGGACACCGTTGATTTTAATTATTTAACATTTTTGAGTAATCACTGTCAAAGTTTGTTGTTGACGAACCCCAAGATGCAGACATGGAGGCAGGCATGGAGTGAGAAAACATGGTTTTAATATAAAAAAACTAGAACAAAACCAAACGAAGGGTTCAAACCAAAGGCGCGCACATGGGCGGATAACAAACTAGACTATACTCAAACAAAAAAACAGCACAATGGCATGACTATATACAAATGAACAAAAGACACTAACTGTGGCAAGAAACAAACCAAAACTTACGTGTCGTGGTCAAAGGCGTGAAAGTCGGTACATGAAACTGTGGTAAAAGGTCTCGGAAGGTAAGGTAGGTAGGTGAAGTTCAAAGTTGCCAGGACGAAGACAGAAACAGAATATTTTGATATTTTTCATTTTCAAACCATAACAAAATATATGGATTTTTTTTTTTTTTATCCTTAGGGCTCTTTGGGAGCATAGAGGGTCTCAGTCACTAAAATGTTAAAAATAAGTCAAATTATTATTATTTTTTTATTTTATTTAATGGGTACAGTAAAACTCTATATCAACTTGAGGTTAACATAAAGTAAAACAAATAAGGTTTTATGCCTTTTCTGTCAAAGACAACTTTGTTTTTTTATAGTAAAACTGAAATATGCAGTATTTAGATAGATAGATAGTACTTTATTGATTCCTTCAGCAGAGTTCTTTTATTTAGCGATTAAAGCCCTCAAAGATCAATAATGCAGGACACCGTTGATTTTAATTATTTAACATTTTTGAGTAATCACTGTCAAAGTTTGTTGTTGACGAACCCCAAGATGCAGACATGGAGGCAGGTATGGAGTGAGAAGACATGGTTTTAATATAAAAAAAGTAGAACAAAACCAAACGAAGGGTTCAAACCAAAGGCGCGCACATGGGCGGATAACAAACAAAAGGCCTAGCGTGGAAGCTAACAGGTATCTAGCAGGAAACAGCTAATGGCTAATAAGAAAACACGAAAAAAAAAAGGTAGGAGAAAACAAACTACAAATAGCTAACAGGAACAGCTTACCGCTACGACGACAAGGCCAAATAGTAGCACGACATCGACAGCACACGACAGGTAGCAACGACACAAGAGCGACAAGACAATAATCCAGCACTGACTGGGGGACAAAAACAGACGCAAATAGAAGCGGGCTGATTGACACCAGGTGTGGCCAGGTGCCAATCAGCCAGAGCTGAGGGAAAAAAAGCGCTCAGGGAGAAACGCAGGAAACCGACAAAATAAGAGCGCTGACAGGAACTAAAAACAGGAAATACTTAACACAGAGGAAACAAAGACAAATGCAGAGGAAAAAAACTAAAACACAAACAAACTGTCAGGGGAAAACCTGACAATGACAGTGAAAAGTTAAATAAAAAATAAAATCCTACTAAATATATTTGAGATCCGAAAGGTTCCCCACTCATAAAGTGATGCATTTTTAACTTTTAACACTTAAATTTCAAGATCAACTTCCGATATTTGGACTATTATTTTGTTTGTTTTATGCTCTTTTCTCAAAACGTTGACGTTTTTATACGGCAACCACACAACATATGCAATATTTTTTCCACAGAAAACATTTTAAAGTGATAATTTTAGGTAATAATTCATTATAACCTACATTTTTTTGTCCTTTTTTTTTTAGCAATGGAAAAAAAAGAAAATAAAAACAAAAGGAAAACATCAACATCTGATTATTTATTAAAAAAAATGAAATAAAACATTAAAAAAAACGCCCAAAAATCGACTGATTGTTGACATCGGGCAAAATCCGAGGAATCCGATTCGACTCTGAAAATCCTGAAGACAGCCCGACTTGACACAGATCTTTGCGTATAATTGTCGACATCAAAGAACAATCAGGTCGACGGCATTAAGGAACTTTTACCTTAAAGTGAGGTTTGGAGAAAAGGGCCAACAGTTCTTTGACTTCCTCTCTCCATTCATGTTGGACCAGGTCTTCGAGAAACTGGGAATACAAACAACAGGGAGAAAGTTATCTAATATAAGTGTGACGTTTCGCTGGCATTGTGGTGATGTGGTTGCGTTCTCTCAATTATGCAGTCCGATAAGAAATGATTTATTTATGCTAAAGAACAAACTGAGAACAAAACACTTGCACAAAGGCACTATAGACAAAACCAACAGAACTAGCATGTGAGCTAGAAGGAACAAAAGGCGCTAGCATGTGAGCGCAATGCGTGACCGAAGGAACAAAAAGGGAAATAATAATCAAAACAAACAGAAGGCAGGGTGACACAAATGTGTTTCTAAGGAAACTGAACAAACAAGAAGTGCCACCAGGAACTAAGGAAGACAAACTAACCAGATGTGATATACAAAAACAGAACTAAACCAGAACATGACATGATCCAAGTAGCGGATCATGACAATAATTTTCAGGTCCAAGCATCCATTCATTTGCTGTAGCTCGGAGCCTATTCCAGCTGCATTCGGGGCGGAAGGCGGGGTACACCCTGGACAAGTTGCCACCTCATCGCAGGGCCAACACAGATTCATTCACACAGTAGGGTGAGTTTAGTGTTGCCAATCAACTTATCCCTAGGTGCATGTCTTTGGAGGTGGGACGGAACATGCAAAAAAAAAACAATTCCGGAAATCCCAATTGTGTTATTATTTTGTCTACATTATTAAGGACAAGTGGTTGAAAATGAATTATAATGTACTTGTTCACTTACTTTTAATATGTGCTTATTTTCTCTTTGAACATGTTCTATCTACCACAATAATCACTTACTCTTCTGTTGTTTGGATACTTTACATTAGTTGTGGATGATACCACAAATTCTGGGTACCAAGTCGTTACAGAATCATACTAAAAAAATAATCCTAGTACTATCGACTAGATACGGTCCTGTACTTGGTATCTGTCAGGCTTGTCCCTGACAGTTTGGCCATGTTTTAGTTTTTCCTCTGCATTTGTCTTTGTTTCCTGTCTTCAGTTCCTGTCAGCACTCTTATTTTGGTTCTGTTTCCTGTTTGTCTCGCTGAGTGCTGTGTCCCCTCAGCTGTGGCTGATTGGCACCTGGCCACACCTGGTGTTAATCGGCCAGCCACTATTTAGACCTGTTTTCTTCTCCGGTCAGTGCTGGATTATTGTCATCACCACTACCTGTCAATGTCATTAGTACTGTTTGTCTCGCTGAGTGCTGTGTCCCCTCAGCTGTGGCTGATTGGCACCTGGCCACACCTGGTGTTAATCAGCCAGCCACTATTTAGACCTGTTTTCTTCTCCGGTCAGTGCTGGATTATTGTCATCACCACTACCTGTCAATGTCATTAGTACTGTTTGTCTCGCTGGGTGCTGTGTCCCCTCAGCTGTGGCTGATTGGCACCTGGCCACACCTGTTGTTAATCAGCCAGCCACTATTTAGACCTGTTTTCTTCTCCGGTCAGTGCTGGATTATTGTCATCACCACTACCTGTCAATGTCATTAGTACTGTTTGTCTCGCTGGGTGCTGTGTCCCCTCAGCTGTGGCTGATTGGCACCTGGCCACACCTGGTGTTAATCAGCCAGCCACTATTTAGACCTGTTTTCTTCTCCGGTCAGTGCTGGATTATTGTCATCACCACTACCTGTCAATGTCATTAGTACTGTTTGTCTCGCTGAGTGCTGTGTCCCCTCAGCTGTGGCTGATTGGCACCTGGCCACACCTGTTGTTAATCAGCCAGCCACTATTTAGACCTGTTTTCTTCTCCGGTCAGTGCTGGATTATTGTCATCACCACTACCTGTCAATGTCATTAGTACTGTTTGTCTCGCTGGGTGCTGTGTCCCCTCAGCTGTGGCTGATTGGCACCTGGCCACACCTGGTGTTAATCAGCCAGCCACTATTTAGACCTGTTTTCTTCTCCGGTCAGTGCTGGATTATTGTCATCACCACTACCTGTCAATGTCATTAGTACTGTTTGTCTCGCTGAGTGCTGTGTCCCCTCAGCTGTGGCTGATTGGCACCTGGCCACACCTGGTGTTAATCAGCCAGCCACTATTTAGACCTGTTTTCTTCTCCGGTCAGTGCTGGATTATTGTCATCACCACTACCTGGCAATGTCATTAGTACTGTTTGTCTCGCTGAGTGCTGTGTCCCCTCAGCTGTGGCTGATTGGCACCTGGCCACACCTGGTGTTAATCAGCCAGCCACTATTTAGACCTGTTTTCTTCTCCGGTCAGTGCTGGATTATTGTCGTCACCACTACCTGTCAATGTCATTAGTACTGTTTGTCTCGCTGAGTGCTGTGTCCCCTCAGCTGTGGCTGATTGGCACCTGGCCACACCTGGTGTTAATCAGCCAGCCACTATTTAGACCTGTTTTCTTCTCCGGTCAGTGCTGGATTATTGTCATCACCACTACCTGTCAATGTCATTAGTACTGTTTGTCTCGCTGAGTGCTGTGTCCCCTCAGCTGTGGCTGATTGGCACCTGGCCACACCTGGTGTTAATCAGCCAGCCACTATTTAGACCTGTTTTCTTCTCCGGTCAGTGCTGGATTATTGTCATCACCACTACCTGTCAATGTCATTAGTACTGTTTGTCTCGCTGGGTGCTGTGTCCCCTCAGCTGTGGCTGATTGGCACCTGGCCACACCTGGTGTTAATCAGCCAGCCACTATTTAGACCTGTTTTCTTCTCCAGTCAGTGCTGGATTATTGTCATCACCACTACCTGTCAATGTCATTAGTACTGTTTGTCTCGCTGAGTGCTGTGTCCCCTCAGCTGTGGCTGATTGGCACCTGGCCACACCTGGTGTTAATCAGCCAGCCACTATTTAGACCTGTTTTCTTCTCCGGTCAGTGCTGGATTATTGTCATCACCACTACCTGTCAATGTCATTAGTACTGTTTGTCTCGCTGAGTGCTGTGTCCCCTCAGCTGGGGCTGATTGGCACCTGGCCACACCTGGTGTTAATCAGCCAGCCATTATTTAGACCTGGTTTCTCCTCCGGTCAGTGCTGGATTATTGTCATCACCACTACCTGTCAATGTCATTAGTACTGTTTGTCTCGCTGAGTGCTGTGTCCCCTCAGCTGTGGCTGATTGGCACCTGGCCACACCCGGTGTTAATCAGCCAGCCACTATTTAGACCTGGTTTCTCCTCCGGTCAGTGCTGGATTATTGTCGTCACCACTACCTGTCAATGTCATTAGTACTGTTTGTCTCGCTGAGTGCTGTGTCCCCTCAGCTGTGGCTGATTGGCACCTGGCCACACCTGGTGTTAATCAGCCAGCCACTATTTAGACCTGTTTTCTTCTCCGGTCAGTGCTGGATTATTGTCATCACCACTACCTGTCAATGTCATTGGTACTTCTCGTTGTAGCTGTGTCGACTTTCTGGTCACTCTGTTCATGCCATAGTTCCGTCGTTTGTTATCCGCCTTGTGCGCGCCTTTTGTTTGTTCCTGTTTTAGTTCATGTTTTCCCGCACAAACCCAACTTGACAGTATCATTTCAGTGGATGTTAGGTGGGCTACGGTGTGTCGTGAAGCATGTTTAGCTATTCCTCGTCCTGCAGTGATAATGCTACTTTATTGGTCGCCATGGAGGCAGGAATTAGTGACTTAGCAGTCTTTCTCAACCTTTTTTTGAGCCGAGGCACACATTTTTTCATGGAAAACAATCCAGGGGGACATTATCCCATCCTGGTCGAAATTGTTGTTTGCCAAACGTGTCACTTATTAGTTCTATTATTAGCAATCTAAGCTTAATAAAACACCCCAAGCTTATTGTCTTTTTCTGCCTTCTATTCCCGCTCTTACTTTTTTCCACTTCCAGGTGTCCAACACGCCCTTTAGTTCCCCTTACAATGGTTCAGGTATTGTTCACATGTTTAAGTCAGGGACTTTGGGAAGGCCATTCTAAAAAAAAAGCCTTCATTCTAGCATGATTTAGCCATTCCTTTACCACTTTTGACGTGTGTTTTAGGTCATGGTCCTGTTGGAACACCCAACTGCGCCCAAGACCCAACCTCCGGGGTGATGATTTTAGGTTGTCCTGAAGAACTTGGAGGTAATCCTCCTTTTTCCATTGTCCATTGGCAGCAAAACAGGCCCAGAGCATAATACTACCACCACCATGTTTAGCAGTAGGCATAGTGTTCTTGGGATTAAATAACTCTCCTTTTCTCCTCCAAACATATTGCTGGGTATTGTGGCCAAACAGCTCAGTTTTTGTTTCATCTGACTTCACACGGACAAATTTAAGACCTTCTAGAGGAAAGTTTTGTGGTCAGATGAAACAAAAATTTTGCTGTTTGGCCAAAATACTCGAATATCTATCACAAAAAAATAAGAGTTGTAGAAATTATTGGAAACTCAAAAGAAGTTTGGCAAGTTTCACTGCAATAAGGCGCTTTTGGTACCCCATCCACAAGCTTCCGGTTGAGTTTTTGACCACTCCTCTTGACAAAATTGGTGAAATTCGGGTAAATTTGTTGTTTTTTCTAACATGGACTTGTTTCTTCAGCATTGTCCACACATTTACTTCGGGAAGGCCATTCCAAAACCTTAAGTCTAGCCTGATTTAGCCATTCCTTTACCACTTTTGACGTGTGTTTGGGCCACCCAACGGCGCCCAAGATTTTAGGTTGTCCTGAAGAATTTCCTTGTCCCATTTACTCTCTGTAAAGCAGCAGTTTAATTGGCTGCAAAACAGGCCCAGAGCATAATACTACAACCACCATGCTTAGCGGTAGGCATAGTGTTCCTGGGATTAAAGAACTCTCCTTTTCTCCTCCAAACATATTGCTGGGTATTGTGGCCAAACAGCTCCATTTTTGTTTCATCTGACATCACACGGACAAATTTAAGACCTTCTGGAGGAAAGTTTAGTGGTCAGATGAAACAAAAATTTAGCTGTTTGGCCAAAATACTCGAATATCTATTACAAAAAAAATAAGATCTGTAGAAAATTATTGGAAACTCAAAAGAAGTTTGGCAAGTTTCACTGCAATAAGGCGCTTTTGGTTCCCCATCCACAAGCTCCCGGTTGAGTTTTTGACCATTCCTATTGACAAAATTGGTGAAATTCGGCTAAATGTGTTGTTTTTTCTGACATGGACTTGTTTCTTCAGCATTGTCCACACGTTTACTTTGGGAAGGCCATTCTAAAATCTTAAGTCTAGCCTGATTTAGCCATTCCTTTACCACTTTTGACGTGTGTTTGGGCCCAAGATTTTAGGTTGTCCTGAATAATTTCATTGTCCCATTTACTCTCTGTAAAGCAGCAGTTTAATTGGCAGCAAAACAGGCCCAGAGCATAATACTACAACCACCATGTTTAGCGGTAGGGATAGTGTTCCTGGGATTAAAGAACTCTCCTTTTCTCCTCCAAACATATTCTGGGTGTTGTGGCCAAACAGCTCTATTTTTGTTTCATCCAACCACAGAAGGTCTTATCTTCGTCCATGTGATGTCAGATGAAACAAAAATTGAGCTATTTGGCCACAATACCCAGCAATAGAAAAAGGGAGGCCTTTAATCCCAGGAACACTATGCCTACCGTCGAGCATGGTGGTTGTAGTATTATGCTCTGGGCTTGTTTTGCTGCCAATGTCCGACTTTTGACCACGACTGTAACTTAACCACACTAACAAATGTTTGCAAATTAGTTTATTTGTTGTTTTTAATAAAAAAAAACAACAACAATTAAAACGGGTCCCACTGTCATGATCCTGCATAATACTACAACCACCATGCTCGACGGTAGGAATAGTGTTCCTGGGATTAAAGGCCTCCCTTTTTCTATTGCTGGGTATTGTGGCCAAACAGCTCAATTTTTGTTTCATCTGACATCACACGGACAAATATATAAGACCTTCTGGAGGAAAGTTTTGTGGTAAGATGAAACAAAAATTTTTCTGTTTGGCCACAATACTCGAATATCTATCCCAAAAAAATAAGAGTTGTAGAAATTATGGGAAACTCAAGACAAGTTTGGCAAGTTTCACTGCAATAAGGCGCTTTTGGTTCCCCATCCACAAGCTTCAGGTTGAGTTTTTGACCACTCCTCTTGACAAAATTGGTGAAATTCGGGTAAATTTGTTGTTTTTTCTAACATGGACTTGTTTCTTCAGCATTGTCCACACGTTTACTTTGGAAGGCCATTCTATAACCTTGAGTCTAGCCTGATTTAGCCATTCCTTTTCCACTTTTGACGTGTGTTTGGGCCACCCAACGGCGCCCAAGATTTTAGGTTGTCCTGAAGAATTTCATAGTCCCATTTACTCTCTGTAAAGCAGCAGTTTAATTGGCAGCAAAACAGGCCCAGAGCATAATACTACCACCACCATGCTTAGCGGTAGGAATAGTGTTCCTGGGATTAAAGAACTCTCCTTTTCTCCTCCAAACAGCTCAATTTTTGTTTCATCTGACATCACACGGACAAATTTAAGACCTTCTGGAGGAAAGTTTAGTGGTCAGATGAAACAAAAATTTAGCTGTTTGGCCAAAATACTCGAATATCTATTACAAAAAAAATAAGATCTGTAGAAAATTATTGTAAACTCAAGACAAGTTTGGCAAGTTTCACTGCAATAAGGCGCTTTTGGTTCCCCATCCACAAGCTTCTGGTTGAGTTTTTGACCATTCCTATTGACAAAATTGGTGAAATTCGGCTAAATGTGTTGTTTTTTCTGACATGGACTTGTTTCTTCAGCATTGTCCACACGTTTACTTTGGGAAGGCCATTCTAAAATCTAAAGTCTAGCCTGATTTAGCCATTCCTTTACCACTTTTGACGTGTGTTTGGGCCCAAGATTTTAGGTTGTCCTGAATAATTTCATTGTCCCATTTACTCTCTGTAAAGCAGCAGTTTAATTGGCTGCAAATAATACTACCACCACCATGTTTAGCGGTAGGTATAGTGTTCCTGGGATTAAAGAACTCTCCTTTTCTCCTCCAAACATATTCTGGGTGTTGTGGCCAAACAGCTCTATTTTTGTTTCATCCAACCACAGAAGGTCTTATCTTCGTCCATGTGATGTCAGATGAAACAAAAATTGAGCTATTTGGCCACAATACCCAGCAATAGAAAAAGGGAGGCCTTTAATCCCAGGAACACTATGCCTACCGTCGAGCATGGTGGTTGTAGTATTATGCTCTGGGCTTGTTTTGCTGCCAATGTCCGACTTTTGACCACAACTGTAACTTAACCACACTAACAAATGTTTGCAAATTAGTTTATTTGTTGTTTTTAATAAAAAAAACAACAACAATTAAAACGGGTCCCACTGTCATGATCCTGCATAATACTACAACCACCATGCTCGACGGTAGGCATAGTGTTCCTGGGATTAAAGGCCTCCCCTTTTCTATTGCTGGGTATTGTGGCCAAACAGCTCCGTTTTTGTTTCATCTGACATCACACGGACAAATATAAGACCTTCTGGAGGAAAGTTTTGTGGTCAGATGAAACAAAAATTTTGCTGTTTGGCCACAATACTCGAATATCTATCACAAAAAAATAAGAGTTGTAGAAATTATTGGAAACTCAAGACAAGTTTGGCAAGTTTCACTGCAATAATGCGGTTTTGGTTGCCCATCCACAAGCTTCCGGTTGAGTTTTTGAGCACTCCTCTTGACAAAATTGGTGAAATTCGGCTAAATTTGTTATTTTTTCTGACATGGACTTGTTTCTTCAGCATTGTCCACACGTTTACTTTGGGAAGGCCATTCTAAAACCTTAAGTCTAGCCTGATTTAGCCATTCCTTTACCACTTTTGACGTGTGTTTGGGCCACCCAACGGCGCCCAAGATTTTAGGTTGTCCTGAAGAATTTCCTTGTCCCATTTACTCTCTGTAAAGCAGCAGTTTAATTGGCAGCAAAACAGGCCCAGAGCATAATACTACAACCACCATGTTTAGCAGTAGGCATAGTGTTCTTGGGATTAAAGAACTCTCCTTTTCTCCTCCAAACATATTGCTGGGTATTGTGGCCAAACAGCTCCATTTTTGTTTCATCTGACATCACACGGACAAATTTAAGACCTTCTGGAGGAAAGTTTTGTGGTCAGATGAAACAAAAATCTAGCTGTTTGGCCACAATACTCCAATATCTATCACAAAAAAATAAGAGTTGTAGAAATGATTGGAAACTCAAGACAAGTTTGGCAAGTTTCACTGCAATAAGGCGCTTTTGGTTCCCCATCCACAAGCTTCAGGTTGAGTTTTTGACCACTCCTCTTGACAAAATTGGTGAAATTCGGCTAAATGTGTTATTTTTTCTGACATGGACTTGTTTCTTCAGCATTGTCCACACATTTACTTTGGGAAGGCCATTCTAAAACCTTAAGTCTAGCCTGATTTAGCCATTCCTTTACCACTTTTGACGTGTGTTTGGGCCACCCAACGGCGCCCAAGATTTTAGGTTGTCCTGAAGAATTTCATAGTCCCATTTACTCTCTGTAAAGCAGCAGTTTAATTGGCTGCAAAACAGGCCCAGAGCATAATACTACCACCACCATGCTTAGCGGTAGGCATAGTGTTCCTGGGATTAAAGAACTCTCCTTTTCTCCTCCAAACATAACGCTGGGTATTGTGGCCAAACAGCTCAGTTTTTGTTTCATCTGACATCACACAGACAAATATATAAGACCTTCTGGAGGATAGTTTAGTGGTCAGATGAAACAAAAATCTAGCTGTTTGGCCACAATACTCGAATATCTATCACAAAAAAATAAGAGTTGTAGAAATTATTGGAAACCAAAGACAAGTTTGGCAAGTTTCACTGCAATAAGGCGCTTTTGGTTCCCCATCCACAAGCTTCAGGTTGAATTTTTGACCATTCCTATTGACAAAATTGGTGAAATTCGGCTAAATGTGTTGTTTTATCTGACATGGACTTGTTTCTTCAGCATTGTCCACACGTTTACTTTGGGAAGGCCATTCTAAAATCTTAAATCTAGCCTGATTTAGCCATTCCTTTACCACTTTTGACGTGTGTTTGGCCCCAAGATTTTAGGTTGTCCTGAAGAATTTCATTGTCCCATTTACTCTCTGTAAAGCAGCAGTTTAATTGGCAGCAAAACAGGCCCAGAGCATAATACTACCACCACCATGTTTAGCGGTAGGTATAGTGTTCCTGGGATTAAAGAACTCTCCTTTTCTCCTCCAAACGTAATGCTGGGTATTGTGGCCAAACAGCTCAATTTTTGTTTCATCTGACATCACACGGACAAATATATAAGACCTTCTGGAGGAAAGTTTTGTGGTCAGATGAAACAAAAATTTTGCTGTTTGGCCACAATACTCGAATATCTATCACAAAAAAATAAGAGTTGTAGAAATTATTGGAAACTCAAGACAAGTTTGGCAAGTTTCACTGCAATAAGGCGCTTTTGGTTCCCCATCCACAAGCTTCTGGTTGAGTTTTTGACCACTCCTCTTGACAAAATTGGTGAAATTCGGCTAAATTTGTTATTTTTTCTGACATGGACTTGTTTCTTCAGCATTGTCCACACATTTACTTTGGGAAAGCCATTCTAAAACCTTAAGTCTAGCCTGATTTAGCCATTCCTTTACCACTTTTGACGTGTGTTTGGGCCACCCAACGGCGCCCAAGATTTTAGGTTGTCCTGAAGAATTTCCTTGTCCCATTTACTGTCTGTAAAGCAGCAGTTTAATTGGCTGCAAAACAGGCCCAGAGCATAATACTACCACCACCATGTTTAGCGGTAGGTATAGTGTTCCTGGGATTAAAGAACTCTCCTTTTCTCCTCCAAACGTAATGCTGGGTATTGTAGCCAAACAGCTCAATTTTTGTTTCATCTGATATCACATGGACCAAAATAAGACCTTCTGGAGGAAAGTTTTGTGGTCAGATGAAACAAAAATTTTGCTGTTTGGCCACAATACTCCAATATCTATCACAAAAAAATAAGAGTTGTAGAAATTATGGGAAACTCAAGACAAGTTTGGCAAGTTTCACTGCAATAAGGCGCTTTTGGTTCCCCATCCACAAGCTTCTGGTTGAGTTTTTGACCATTCCTATTGACAAAATTGGTGAAATTCGGCTAAATGTGTTGTTTTTTCTGACATGGACTTTTTTCTTCAGCATTGTCCACACATTTTGTCAAGGCGCGGATTGGAGTGGAAACGGCGTGGAGGTAAAGACATTTCTTTTATTTTAACACGCTAACTAAAAAAACAGGAACAAACAAAAGGCGCGCACAAAGGCAGAGAACAAACTTGACTAATGAAAACAAAGATTTTTGCACCAAGGCAGAAACTCTGAACTATAAACAAAAACTTACTTGGCATGGAACTGTGAATCATGACATGAAGCAGAGTGGCGGTAACATGGCATGACGTGAGTAGAGGTATCGAGGGGGGATAGATGGTTGGTAGAAGGTGATGTTGCCAGGACGGAGAACAGAAACAGACTGGCTTTAATAGCAGTGACATGATCAGTGAAAACAGGTGTTCGAGTGCAAAACGTGAGACATGACACATTTACTTTGGGAAGGCCGTTCTAAATCCTTAAGTCTAGCCTGATTTAGCCATTGCTTTACAACTTTTGACGTGTGTTTGGGGGTCATTGTCCTGTTGGAACACCCGACTACGCCCAAGACCCAACCTCCGTCCTAATAATGTTAGTTTGTCCTGAATAATTTGGAGGTAATCCTCCTTTTTCATTGTCCCATTTACTCTCTGTAAAGCACCAGTTCCATTGGCAGCAAAACAGGCCCAGAGCGTAATACTACCACCACCATGCTTGGCGGTAGGCATAGTGTTCCTGCGATTAAAGGCCTCACCTTTTCTCCTCCAAACATTTTGCTGGGTATTGCGGCCAAACAGCTCCATTTTTGTTTCATCTGACATCGCACGGACTAAGATAGGACCTTCTGGAGAAGATGATTCATTAGTATCGGGGTACTATTGTCAGAGTTAGTTTGTGACGAACCCCAAGATGCAGAGATTGAGGCCGGCATTGGATAGGAAAACATGATTTAATAAAGATACTAAAACAAGAACAAGCCAATGGGGTACCAAAAAAAGCATGCACAAGTCGGATAACCAACTAAGAGCATAATTGCCAACCTTGAGACCTCCAATTTCGGGAGGTGGGGGCTGGGGGGCGTGGTCAGGGGTGGGGGCATGGTCGGGTGTGGGGCGGGGCGTGGTTTGAATTTCAGTGTTAATTTATATACACATTTACACACACATACCACTCATCTACTCATTACCGAGTTGAGGGTTGAATATTCCATCCATGTTTGTCCAACCATATGCATGTACAGTACACTAGATGGCAGTATTGTCCTGTTTGAGAGTGTCACAACATTGCTGTTTGGCAGACAAACTGCTTTAGGTCGACGAATTCAGACAGCTGTTGTTGTGTGTCGTTTTACCGCACTGGGAGGACGATAATTGAGCTGGAGGAGGCGTGGCCTCCAGCTTCGCCTGAATTTCGGGAGAAAATTTGTCCCGGGAGGTTTTTCGGGAGAGGCGCTGAATTTCGGGAGTCTCCCGGAAAATCCGGGAGGGTTGGCAAGTATGACTAAGAGAGCTAGCGTGGGAGCTAGAAAACAAAAGCAACTTAGCATGGGAGCTAGTAAAAACAAAAAGGGCCAAGCATTGAAGCGATCAGGTAGCGAGCAGGAAAAGAATCAATGTTTATTTATATAGGCCTAAATCACAAATGTCTCAAAGGACTGTACAAACCACTACGACTACGACATCCTCGGAAGAACCCACATAAGGGCAAGGAAAACTCACACCCAGTGGGACGCCAGTGACAATGATGACTATGAGAAACCTTGGAGAGGACCTCAAATGTGGGCAACCCCCCTCCCCCTCTAGGGGACCGAAAGCAATGGATGTCGAGCGGGTCTAACATGATACTGTGAAAGTTCAATCCATAGTGGCTCCGACACAGCCGCGAGAGTTCAGTTCAAGCGGATCCAAGACATTTTTCCACCGGAAACCATCCCAAGCGGAGGCGGATCAGCATCGTAGAGATGTCCCCAGGCGAGCGGTCCATCCTGGGTCTCGACTCTGGACAGCCAGTACTTCATCCATGGTCATCGGACCGGACCCCCTCCACAAGGGAGGGGGGGACAGAGGAGAAAAAGAAAAGAAGCGGCAGATCAACTGGTCTAAAAAGGAGGTCTATTTAAAGGCGAGAGCAGGGGTAGGTAACCTGTGGCTCTTTTGATGACTGCATCTGGCGCTCAGATAAATCTTAGCTGACATTGCTTAACACGATAAGTCATGAATAATTCCGCTAAAAATCTTGGTCTTACTTAAAAAATGCACGCATTTAGTTGAATTTAGTGTGAAAAAATATAATATGGCTCTCAAGGAATTACATTTTCAAATATTTGGCTTTCATGGCTCTCTCAGCGAAAAAAGGTTCCCGACCCCTGGGCTAGAGTATTCAAATGAGTTTTAAGGTGAGACCTGAGGTAGCATCTCGAACTGTTACCGGGAGGGCTTTCCAGAGTACTGGAGCCCGAACGGAAAACAGAAGTTGTACTTGTAATATGAAAACAAACTAAAAGCAGGTAGCGGGAGGTTTATATTGTAGCGTCCCGGAAGAGTTATTGCTGCAAGGGACTCTGGGTATTTGTTCTGTTGTGTTACGGTGCGGATGTTCTCTCAAAATGTGTTTGTCATTCTTCATAGTTTGGTGTGGGTTCACAGTGTGGCGCATATTTGGAACAGTGTTAAAGTTGTTTATACGGCCACCCTCAGTGTGACCTGTATGGCGGTTGACCAAGTATGGCTTGCATTCACATACCTGTGTGTAGAAGCCGCATATATTATGTGACTGGGCCGGCACGCTGTTTGTATGGAAGAAAAGCGGACGTGATGACAGGTTGTAGACCCCAATATTGTTGTCCAGGTGGAAATCGGGAGAATGGTTGCCCTGGGAGTTTTTCGGGAGGGACAGTGAACTTCGGGAGTGTCCAGGAAAATCGGGAGTGTTGGCAAGTATGAGTATTAGCGGTGAATGGGGTGTTACCGCGACACCGTCGCCGTATAACACCGGCAAGCCAGCTCTAATGTTAATTTGATATTGCCTCAAGGGCCAAATGAAATTACACGGCGGGCCAAATTTGGCCCGCGGGCCAGAGTTTGACATTCATGATCTAACGCGACACGGTATGACACGACAGGAGCGACAATACATGACAATAATCCAGCACTCGACTGGAGGACAAAACCGGTTCAAATGGCAATCGGGCTGATTGACACCAGGTGTGGTCAGGTGCCAATCTAATACCGGAATACCGTGTTTACTAAGAAGCTTTATTCTTGTAGGAATAAAGGAGGGGATGGAGGATTCGGACGACAGTAACACATCATCAGTGTTTCACGCGGCCCCGTTCAACTCATTGTGACTCCCGTCGGAAAAACGCACCGGCTCCGGCGTCTTCAAGGCTACACGACAGCTGCGGCGACAGTTAAAACCGAGCAGCCGTGACCGCCAGGCGGCCAGTATGAGTATTAGCGGTGAATGTGGTGTTACAGCGGCGGGCCAGCTCTAATGTTAATTTGATATTGCCTCAAGGGCCAAATGAAATTACACGGCGGGCCAAATTTGACCCGCGGGCCAGAGTTTGACATTCATGATCTAACGCGACACGGTATGACATGACAGGAGCGACAATACATGACAATAATCCAGCACTCGACTGGAGGACAAAACAGGTTCAAATGGCAATCGGGCTGATTGACACCAGGTGTGGCGACATGTAGAGAACTCCAAAAGCAGTGCTTTTACGGCCCGCCCCCGATATTATTGTCCGGGTGGAAATCGGGAGAAATTCGGGAGGGGCACTGAGCTTCGGGAGTCTCCCGGGAAAATTTGAAGGGTTGACAAGTATGAGTATTAGCGGTGAATGCGGTGTTACAGCGGCGGTCCAGCTCTAATGTTAATTTGATATTGCCTCAAGAGCCGAATGAAATTACACGGCGGGCCAGAGTTTGACATTCATGATCCAACGCGACACGGTATGACACGACAGGAGCGACAATACATGACAATAATGCAACCCTCGACTAGAGGACAAAACAGGTTCAAATGGCAATCGGGCTGATTAACACCAGGTGTGGTCAGGTGCCAATCTAATACCGGAATACCTTGTTTACTAAGAAGCTTTATTCTTGTAGGAATAAAGGAGGGGTTGGAGGATTCGGACGACAGTAACACATCATCAGTGTTTCACGCGGCCCCGTTCAACTCATCGTCGGAAAAAAGCACCGGCTCCGGCGTCTTCAAGGCTACACGACAGCTGCGGCGACAGATAAAACCGAGCAGCCGTGACCGCCAGGCGGCCAGTATGAGTATTAGCGGTGAATGTGGTGTTACAGCGGCGGGCCAGCTCTAATGTTAATTTGATATTGCCTCAAGGGCCAAATGAAATTACACGGCGGGCCAAATTTGACCCGCGGGCCAGAGTTTGACATTCATGATCTAACGCGACACGGTATGACATGACAGGAGCGACAATACATGACAATAATCCAGCACTCGACTGGAGGACAAAACAGGTTCAAATGGCAATCGGGCTGATTAACACCAGGTGTGGTCAGGTGCCAATCTAATACCGGAATACCGTGTTTACTAAGAAGCTTTATTCTTGTAGGAATAAAGGAGGGAATGAAGGATTCGGACGACAGTAACACATCATCAGTGTTTTACGCGGCCCCGTTCAACTCATTGTCGGAAAAAAGCACCGGCTCCGGCGTCTTCAAGGCTACACGACAGCTGCGGCGACAGATAAAACACAGCAGCCATGACCGCCAGGCGGCCAGTATGAGTATTAGCGCTGAATGTGGTGTTACAGCGGCGGGCCAGCTCTAATGTTAATTTGATATTGCCTCAAGGGCCAAATGAAATTACACGGCGGGCCAGAGTTTGACATTCATGATCTAACGAGACACGGTATGACACGACAGGAGCGACAATACATGACAATAATCTAGCACTCGACTGGAGGACAAAACAGGTTCGAATGGCAATCGGGCTGATTGACACCAGGTGTGGTCAGGTGCCAATCTAATACCGGAATACCGTGTTTACTAAGAAGCTTTATTCTTGGATGAATAAAGGAGGGAATGAAGGATTCGGACGACAGTAACACATCATCAGTGTTTCACGCGGCCCCGTTCAACTCGTTGCGACTCCCGTCGGAAAAACGCACCGGCTCCGGCGTCTTCAAGGCTACACGACAGCTGCGGCGACAGATAAAACACAGCAGCCATGACCGCCAGGCGGCCAGTATGAGTATTAGCGGTGAATGTGGTGTTACAGCGGCGGGCCAGCTCTAATGTTAATTTGATATTGCCTCAAGGGCCAAATGAAATTACACGGCGGGCCAAATTTGACCCGCGGGCCAAAACAGGTTCAAATGGCAATCGGGCTGATTGACACCAGGTGTGGTCAGGTGCCAATCTAATACCGGAATACCGTGTTTACTAAGAAGCTTTATTCTTGTAGGAATAAAGGAGGGGATGGAGGATTCGGACGACAGTAACACATCATCAGTGTTTTACGCGGCCCCGTTCAACTCATCGTCGGAAAAAAGCACCGGCTCCGGCGTCTTCAAGGCTACACGACAGCTGCGGCGACAGATAAAACACAGCAGCCATGACCGCCAGGCGGCCAGTATGAGTATTAGCGCTGAATGTGGTGTTACAGCGGCGGGCCAGCTCTAATGTTAATTTGATATTGCCTCAAGGGCCAAATGAAATTACACGGCGGGCCAAATTTGGCCCGCGGGCCAGAGTTTGACATTCATGATCTAACGCGACACGGTATGACACGACAGGAGCGACAATACATGACAATAATGCAACCCTCGACTAGAGGACAAAACAGGTTCAAATGGCAATCGGGCTGATTAACACCAGGTGTGGTCAGGTGCCAATCTAATACCGGAATACCGTGTTTACTAAGAAGCTTTATTCTTGTAGGAATAAAGGAGGGGATGGAGGATTCGGACGACAGTAACACATCATCAGTGTTTCACGCGGCCCCGTTCAACTCGTTGCGACTCCCGTCGGAAAAACGCACCGGCTCCGGCGTCTTCAAGGCTACACGACAGCTGCGGCGACAGATAAAACACAGCAGCCGTGACCGCCAGGCGGCCAGTATGAGTATTAGCGGTGAATGTGGTGTTACAGCGGCGGGCCAGCTCTAATGTTAATTTGATATTGCCTGAAGGGCCAAATGAAATTACACGGCGGGCCAAATTTGGCCCGCGGGCCAGAGTTTGACATTCATGATCTAACGCGACACGGTATGACATGACAGGAGCGACAATACATGACAATAATCCAGCACTCGACTGGAGGACAAAACAGGTTCGAATGGCAATCGGGCTGATTGACACCAGGTGTGGTCAGGTGCCAATCTGATACCGGAATACCGTGTTTACTAAGAAGCTTTATTCTTGGAGGAATAAAGGAGGGAATGAAGGATCCGGACGACAGTAACACATCATCAGTGTTTCACGCTGCCCCGTTCAACTCGTTGCGACTCCCGTCGGAAAAACGCACCGGCTTCGGCGTCTTCAAGGCTACACGACAGCTGCGGCGACAGATAAAACACAGCAGCCATGACCGCCAGGCGGCCAGTATGAGTATTAGCGGTGAATGCGGTGTTACAGCGGCGGGCCAGCTCTAATGTTAATTTGATATTGCCTCAAGGGCCAAATGAAATTACACGGCGGGCCAAATTTGGCCCGCGGGCCAGAGTTTGACATTCATGATCTAACGCGACACGGTATGACACGACAGGAGCGACAATACATGACAATAATCCAGCACTCGACTGGAGGACAAAACAGGTTCAAATGGCAATCGGGCTGATTGACACCAGGTGTGGTCAGGTGCCAATCTAATACCGGAATACCGTGTTTACTAAGAAGCTTTATTCTTGTAGGAATAAAGGAGGGGATGGAGGATTCGGACGACAGTAAAACATCATCAGTGTTTCACGCGGCCCCGTTCAACTCGTTGCGACTCCCGTCGGAAAAACGCACCGGCTGCAGCGTCTTCAAGGCTACACGACAGCTGCGGCGACAGATAAAACACAGCAGCCATGACCGCCAGGCGGCCAGTATGAATATTAGCGGTGAATGTGGTGTTACAGCGGCGGGCCAGCTCTAATGTTAATTTGATATTGCCTGAAGGGCCAAATGAAATTACACGGCGGGCCAGAGTTTGACATTCATGATCTAACGCGACACGGTATGACACGACAGGAGCGACAATACATGACAATAATCCAGCACTCGACTGGAGGACAAAACAGGTTCGAATGGCAATCGGGCTGATTAACACCAGGTGTGGTCAGGTGCCAATCTAATACCGGAATACCGTGTTTACTAAGAAGCTTTATTCTTGTAGGAATAAAGGAGGGGTTGGAGGATTCGGACGACAGTAACACATCATCAGTGGTTCACGCGGCCCCGTTCAACTCGTTGCGACTCCCGTCGGAAAAACGCACCGGCTCCGGCGTCTTCAAGGCTACACGACAGCTGCGGCGACAGATAAAACACAGCAGCCATGACCGCCAGGCGGCCAGTATGAGTATTAGCGGTGAATGTGGTGTTACAGCGGCGGGCCAGCTCTAATGTTAATTTGATATTACCTCAAGGGCCAAATTAAATTACACGGCGGGCCAAATTTGGCCCGCGGGCCAGAGTTTGACATTCATGATCTAACGCGACACGGTATGACACGACAGGAGCGACAATACATGACAATAATGCAACCCTCGACTAGAGGACAAAACAGGTTCAAATGGCAATCGGGCTGATTGACACCAGGTGTGGTCAGGTGCCAATCTAATACCGGAATACCGTGTTTACTAAGAAGCTTTATTCTTGTAGGAATAAAGGAGGGGATGGAGGATTCGGACGACTATAACACATCATCAGTGTTTCACGCGGCCCCGTTCAACTCGTTGCGACTCCCGTCGGAAAAACGCACCGGCTCCGGCGTCTTCAAGGCTACACGACAGCTGCGGCGACAGATAAAACACAGCAGCCATGACCGCCAGGCGGCCAGTATGAGTATTAGCGGTGAATGTGGTGTTACAGCGGCGGGCCAGCTCTAATGTTAATTTGATATTACCTCAAGGGCCAAATTAAATTACACGGCGGGCCAAATTTGGCCCGCGGGCCAGAGTTTGACATTCATGATCTAACGCGACACGGTATGACACGACAGGAGCGACAATACATGACAATAATGCAACCCTCGACTAGAGGACAAAACAGGTTCAAATGGCAATCGGGCTGATTGACACCAGGTGTGGTCAGGTGCCAATCTAATACCGGAATACCGTGTTTACTAAGAAGCTTTATTCTTGTAGGAATAAAGGAGGGGATGGAGGATTCGGACGACTATAACACATCATCAGTGTTTCACGCGGCCCCGTTCAACTCGTTGCGACTCCCGTCGGAAAAACGCACCGGCTCCGGCGTCTTCAAGGCTACACGACAGCTGCGGCGACAGATAAAACCCAGCAGCCATGACCGCCAGGCGGCCAGTATGAGTATTAGCGGTGAATGCGGTGTTACAGCGGCGGGCCAGCTCTAATGTTAATTTGATATTGCCTCAAGGGCCGAATGAAATTACACGGCGGGCCAAATTTGACCCGCGGGCCAGAGTTTGACATTCATGATCTAACGCGACACGGTATGACACGACAGGAGCGACAATACATGACAATAATCCAGCACTCGACTGGAGGACAAAACAGGTTCGAATGGCAATCGGGCTGATTGACACCAGGTGTGGTCAGGTGCCAATCTAATACCGGAATACCGTGTTTACTAAGAAGCTTTATTCTTGTAGGAATAAAGGAGGGGATGGAGGATTCGGACGACTATAACACATCATCAGTGTTTCACGCGGCCCCGTTCAACTCGTTGCGACTCCCGTCGGAAAAACGCACCGGCTCCGGCGTCTTCAAGGCTACACGACAGCTGCGGCGACAGATAAAACACAGCAGCCGTGACCGCCAGGCGGCCAGTATGAGTATTAGCGGTGAATGTGGTGTTACAGCGGCGGGCCAGCTCTAATGTTAATTTGATATTGCCTGAAGGGCCAAATGAAATTACACGGCGGGCCAAATTTGGCCCGCGGGCCAGAGTTTGACATTCATGATCTAACGCGACACGGTATGACACGACAGGAGCGACAATACATGACAATGATCCAGCACTCGACTGGAGGACAAAACAGGTTCGAATGGCAATCGGGCTGATTGACACCAGGTGTGGTCAGGTGCCAATCTAATACCGGAATACCGTGTTTACTAAGAAGCTTTATTCTTGTAGGAATAAAGGAGGGGTTGGAGGATTCGGACGACAGTAACACATCATCAGTGTTTCACGCGGCCCCGTTCAACTCGTTGCGACTCCCGTCGGAAAAACGCACCGGCTCCGGCGTCTTCAAGGCTACACGACAGCTGCGGCGACAGATAAAACACAGCAGCCATGACCGCCAGGCGGCCAGTATGAGTATTAGCGGTGAATGTGGTGTTACAGCGGCGGGCCAGCTCTAATGTTAATTTGATATTACCTCAAGGGCCAAATTAAATTACACGGCGGGCCAAATTTGGCCCGCGGGCCAGAGTTTGACATTCATGATCTAACGCGACACGGTATGACACGACAGGAGCGACAATACATGACAATAATGCAACCCTCGACTAGAGGACAAAACAGGTTCAAATGGCAATCGGGCTGATTGACACCAGGTGTGGTCAGGTGCCAATCTAATACCGGAATACCGTGTTTACTAAGAAGCTTTATTCTTGTAGGAATAAAGGAGGGGATGGAGGATTCGGACGACTATAACACATCATCAGTGTTTCACGCGGCCCCGTTCAACTCGTTGCGACTCCCGTCGGAAAAACGCACCGGCTCCGGCGTCTTCAAGGCTACACGACAGCTGCGGCGACAGATAAAACACAGCAGCCGTGA
The DNA here is from genome assembly GCF_033978795.1 of Nerophis ophidion. NCBI lineage: Eukaryota > Metazoa > Chordata > Actinopteri > Syngnathiformes > Syngnathidae > Nerophis > Nerophis ophidion. The sequence continues at coordinate 3,427,380 of NC_084638.1, forward strand.
CCGCCAGGCGGCCAGTATGAGTATTAGCGGTGAATGTGGTGTTACAGCGGCGGGCCAGCTCTAATGTTAATTTGATATTGCCTGAAGGGCCAAATGAAATTACACGGCGGGCCAAATTTGGCCCGCGGGCCAGAGTTTGACATTCATGATCTAACGCGACACGGTATGACACGACAGGAGCGACAATACATGACAATGATCCAGCACTCGACTGGAGGACAAAACAGGTTCGAATGGCAATCGGGCTGATTGACACCAGGTGTGGTCAGGTGCCAATCTAATACCGGAATACCGTGTTTACTAAGAAGCTTTATTCTTGTAGGAATAAAGGAGGGGTTGGAGGATTCGGACGACAGTAACACATCATCAGTGTTTCACGCGGCCCCGTTCAACTCGTTGCGACTCCCGTCGGAAAAACGCACCGGCTCCGGCGTCTTCAAGGCTACACGACAGCTGCGGCGACAGATAAAACACAGCAGCCGTGACCGCCAGGCGGCCAGTATGAGTATTAGCGGTGAATGTGGTGTTACAGCGGCGGTCCAGCTCTAATGTTAATTTGATATTGCCTCAAGGGCCAAATGAAATTACACGGCGGGCCAAATTTGACCCGCAGGCCAGAGTTTGACATTCATGATCTAACGCGACACGGTATGACACGACAGGAGCGACAATACATGACAATAATCCAGCACTCGACTGGAGGACAAAACAGGTTCGAATGGCAATCGGGCTGATTAACACCAGGTGTGGTCAGGTGCCAATCTAATACCGGAATACCGTGTTTACTAAGAAGCTTTATTGTTGTAGGAATAAAGGAGGGGATGGAGGATTCGGACAACAGTAAAACATCATCAGTGTTTCAGGCGGCCCCGTTCAACTCATCGTCGGAAAAAAGCACCGGCTCCGGCGTCTTCAAGGCTACACGACAGCTGCGGCGACAGATAAAACACAGCAGCCGTGACCGCCGGGCGGCCAGTATGAGTATTAGCGGTGAATGTGGTGTTACAGCGGCGGGCCAGCTCTAATGTTAATTTGATATTGCCTCAAGGGCCAAATGAAATTACACGGCGGGCCAAAATTGGCCCGCGGGCCAGAGTTTGACATTCATGATCTAACGCGACACGGTATGACACGACAGGAGCGACAATACATGACAATAATCCAGCACTCGACTGGAGGACAAAACAGGTTCGAATGGCAATTGGGCTGATTGACACCAGGTGTGGTCAGGTGCCAATCTAATACCGGAATACTGTGTTTACTAAGAAGCTTTATTCTTGTAGGAATAAAGGAGGGGTTGGAGGATTCGGACGACAGTAACACATCATCAGTGTTTCACGCGGCCCCGTTCAACTCATCGTCGGAAAAAAGCACCGGCTCCGGCGTCTTCAACGCTACACGACAGCTGCGGCGACAGATAAAACACAGCAGCCATGACCGCCAGGCGGCCAGTATGAGTATTAGCGGTGAATGCGGTGTTACAGCGGCGGGCCAGCTCTAATGTTAATTTGATATTGCCTCAAGGGCCAAATGAAATTACACGGCGGGCCAAATTTGGCCCGCGGGCCAGAGTTTGACATTCATGATCCAACGCGACACGGTATGACACGGCAGGAGCGACAATACATGACAATAATCCAGCACTCGACTGGAGGACAAAACAGGTTCGAATGGCAATCGGGCTGATTGACACCAGGTGTGGTCAGGTACCAATCTAATACCGGAATACCGTGTTTACTAAGAAGCTTTATTCTTGTAGGAATAAAGGAGGGAATGAAGGATTCGGACGACAGTAACACATCATCAGTGTTTCACGCGGCCCCGTTCAACTCATCGTCGGAAAAAAGCACCGGCTCCGGCGTCTTCAAGGCTACACGACAGCTGCGGCGACAGATAAAACCGAGCAGCCGTGACCGCCAGGCGGCCAGCGACTGCGCGCCGTCGCCCACTTGTCAAGCGTATTACAGTAATGACTTCTACTGCTTCAAGATGTCGAGGCACACTCCCGAGACACAAAGCATGAAGGTCATTAGTTTCCACTGCGAGCAAACAGAAGCGTCTCTGAGGGGAAACAGGCCCCGCGGTTTTGGCCCGTGCCAGCAGGTTCTGATGATTTAAGCCAGGCGGAGAGTGCTTGTCGGACCCAATCAGAAGCGACGGGAGCGGGACGAGGATAGGGGTTGATGGTCAGTGTGGAAAAACAAAACAAAAAAAACGAGTTACCGTTCGCATGACAAGATAAAAGAGCTGGAACGGGTGCAAGTGTGCATGAAAACATGACGCACATCACAGATGGGGTGTGTGCCACGCTGCATGTGTGTGTGTGTGTGTGTGTGTGTGTGTGTGTGTGTGTGTGTGTGTGTGTGTGGGCGCTGTCACTTTGTCTTAAATGTGAAATTAATTGTGTCGGTCCAAAAAAGTGAAACGTTACACCAAATGACTTTAGCAGCGTCCTCACTGACCAAACTCCCTGTTGAAAAATCATATCTGCTTTCAGATCCACTTGACAGAGTTTATTTCTAATTCTATGCAAATATCTCCAACCTTTTTGAAAGCGAGAGCTACTTCTTGGGTACTCATTAATGCAAAGGGCTACCAGTTTGATACACACTTAAATAAATTGCCGGAAATAGCCAATTTGCTTAATTTACCTTTAATAAATAAATATATATATATATATATATATATATATATATATATATATATATATATATATATATATATATATATATATATATATATATATATATATATAATAGACTCCCTTTTTAGACCAGTTGATCTGCCGTTTCTTTTCTTTTTCTTCTATGTCCCACTCTCCCTTGTGGAGGGGGTCCGGTCCGATCCGGTGGCCATGTACTGCTCGCCTGTGTATCGGCTGGGGACATCTCTGCGCTGCTTGTCCGCCTACGCTTGGGATGGTTTCCTGCTGGCTCCGCTGTGAACGGGACTCTCGCTGCTGTGTTGGATCTGCTTTGGACTGGACTCTCGCGACTGTGTTGGATCCATTATGGATTGAACTTTCACAGTATCATGTTAGACCCGCTCGACATCCATTGCTTTCCTCCTCTCCAAGGTTCTCATAGTCATCATTGTCACCGACGTCCCACTGGGTGTGAGTTTTCCTTGCCCTTATGTGGGCCTACCGAGGATGTCGTGGTGGTTTGTGCAGCCCTTTGAGACACTAGTGATTTAGGGCTATATAAGTAAACATTGATTGATTGATATATATATATATCAAGGGTTTTTTTTTCCACCATCTACGGTCCGTAATATCATCAAAAAGATCAGAGAACCTGGAGAAATCACCGCACCTAAGCGGCAAGGTGGAAAAGCCTTCTGTGGTCTGACGAGTCCACGTTTAAAATTATTCTTCAGAAAACCGCTGTCAGTAACTACAGTCGGTCGCTACATCTGCAAGTGCGAGTTAAAACTCTACCATGCAAAGCGAAAGCCATTTATCAACAACACCCGGACCGAGCTCATCTAAGATGGACTAATGCAAAAGTTACACCAAATGACTTTAGCAGCGTCCTCACTGACCAAACTCCCTGTTGAAAAATCATATCTGCTTTCAGATCCACTTGACAGAGTTTATTTCTAATTCTATGCAAATATCTCCAACCTTTTTGAAAGCGAGAGCTACTTCTTGGGTACTCATTAATGCAAAGGGCTACCAGTTTGATACACACTTAAATAAATTGCCGGAAATAGCCAATTTGCTTAATTTACCTTTAATAAATATATATATATATATATATACATATATATATATATATATATATATATATATAATAGACTCCCTTTTTAGACCAGTTGATCTGCCGTTTCTTTTCTTTTTCTTCTATGTCCCACTCTCCCGTGTGGAGGGGGTCCGGTCCGATCCGGTGGCCATGTACTGCTCGCCTGTGTATCGGCTGGGGACATCTCTGCGCTGCTGATCCGCCTCCGCTTGGGATGGTTTCCTGCTGGCTCCACTGTGAACGGGACTCTCGCTGCTGTGTCTTGGATCCTCTTTGGACTGGACTCTCGCGACTGTGTTGGATCCATTGTGGATTGAACTTTCACAGTATCATGTTAGACCCACTCGACATCCATTGCTTTCCTCCTCTCCAAGGTTCTCATAGTCATCATTGTCACCGACGTCCCACTGGGTGTGAGTTTTCCTTGCCCTTATGTGGGCCTACCGAGGATGTCGTGGTGGTTTGTGCAGCCCTTTGAGACACTAGTGATTTAGGGCTATATAAGTAAACATTGATTGATTGATTGATATATATGTATATATATATAATAGACTCCCTTTTTAGACCAATTGATCTGCCGTTTCTTTTCTTTTTCTTCTATGTCCCACTCTCCCGTGTGGAGGGGGTCCGGTCCGATCCGGTGGCCATGTACTGCTCGCCTGTGTATCGGCTGGGGACATCTCTGCGCTGCTTGTCCGCCTCCGCTTGGGATGGTTTCCTGCTGGCTCCGCTGTGAACGGGACTCTCGCTGCTGTGTCTTGGATCCTCTTTGGACTGGACTCTCGCGACTGTGTTGTATCCATTGTGGATTGAACTTTCACAGTATCATGTTAGACCCGCTCGACATCCATTGCTTTCCTCCTCTCCAAGGTTCTCATAGTCATCATTGTCACCGACGTCCCACTGGGTGTGAGTTTTTCCTTGCCCTTATGTGGGCCTACCGAGGATGTGGTGGTGGTTTGTGCAGCCCTTTGAGACACTAGTGATTTAGGGCTATATAAGTAAACATTGATTGATTGATTGATATATATATATATACATTAAAAAGGGGTATTTCTGTCTGTCATTCCCGTGGCACATTTTTTTTTCCTTTTTTGGAAGTTTTTTTGTAGAGAATAAATGATGAAAAAACACTTAATTGAACGGTTTAAAAGAGGAGAAAACACGAAAAAAAAAAAAAAAATGAAAACATTTTGAAACGGTTTATCTTCAATTTCGACTCTTTAAAATTTAAATTTCCACCGAAAAAAATGAAAAGAAAAACTAGCTGATTTGAATCTTTTTGACAAAAATTTTAAAAAAAAATTTATGGAACATCATTAGTCATTTTTCATGATTAAGATGAACTTTATCATTTTGAGGACATTGTTGGGTACTCGCATGGCTGCAGTTGTGCGTCCCCGATGATGCAAGAATCCGGGAGAGAGGATGGAAGGTAAGAGCAATTTAATTCAGAACTCATAAGAAAACAAATAAGTGAATTATATTTATATAGCGCTTTTCTCTAGTGACTCAAAGCGCTTTACATAGTGAAACCCAATATCTAAGTTACATTTAAACCAGTGTGGGTGGGCACTGGGAGCAGGTGGGTAAAGTGCCTTGCCCAAGGACACAACGGCAGTGACTAGGATGGCGGATGCGGGAATCGAACCTGCAACCCTCAAGTTGCTGGCACGGCCACTCTACCAACCGAGCTAAACATAAAGCAGTCTTGCATTGTAAGTTCACCAAACATAGATTTATCTTCGAGCACTGAGTGCTTGAGTGAAGTGAAGTGAATTATATTTATATAGCGCTTTTCTCTAGTGACTCAAAGCGCTTTACATAGTGAAACCCAATATCTAAGTTACATTTAAACCAGTGTGGGTGGCACTGGGAGCAGGTGGGTAAAGTGTCTTGCCCAAGGACACAACGGCAGGGACTAGGATGGCGGATGCGGGAATCGAACCTGCAACCCTCAAGTTGCTGGCACGGCCACTCTACCAACCGAGCTATGCCGGCCCGAGTGAAACATAAATAGGCAGTAGGTTGATTGACAGCAGGTGTGAACCGCTGCCAATCAACGAAAATAGAAAAACAACAGTGCTCGTTTATAAAACAGGAAATACAACAAAGTAAGAGCACTGAACAGGAAGTAAATACAAAAACAGGAAAATTAACAGAAATAAAGTGACAGATTGTCACAGACATGTTTTAAATAGGTTAAAATCCAATCTGCTTTTTGTTAGAATATATAACAAATTGTACCAAGCTATATTTCTAACATAGACAAATCATTATTTCTTCTAGATTTTCCAGAACAAAAATTTTAAAATAAATTCAAAAGACTTTAAAACAAGATTTAAAATAGGTTCTCACAGATTTTCTAGATTTGCCGGAATAATTTTGGGGGGAATTTGAATCATAATACGTTTGAAGAAATATTTCACACATTTTATTTGTGGAAAAAACAGAAGCTAAAATGAAGAATTAAATTAAAATGTATTTATTATTCTTTACAATAAAAAAAAACTTGAACATTGATTTAGATTGTCAGGAAAGAAGAGGAAGGAATTTAAAAGGTAAAAATGTGTGTAAAAATCCTAAAATCATTTTTAAGCTTGTATTTTTTTCTCTAAAATTGTCTTTCTGAAAGTTATAAGAAGCAAAGTAAAAAAAAATGTATTTAAACAAGTGAAGACCAAGTCTTTAAAATATTTTCCTGGATTTTCAAATTCTATTTGATTTTTGTCTCACTCTTAGAATTAAAAATGTCGAACAAAGCGAGACCAGCTTGTTAGTAAATAAATACAATTTAAAAAATAGAGGCAGCTCACTGGTAAGTGCTGCTATTTGAGCTATTTTTAGAACAGGCCAACGGGCGACCTGGTGACCCCTGCTCTAGAGATTTAAAACTTGTATAATAATAAAAATAATAATACTGAATAGTGACACATTTTTAATATTTTTTTGGACCAAAACCCTTTTGGGGTCCCCGGGATCATAACTGGGTGGAGTCCTAAATCTATATTTTATATACATATATCGTATTGTTTTTTTAAAATAAAAATTATGAAAAAATTTTCAGTGTGCGGCCCTCAGTGGAAAAAGTTTGGACACCCCTGGCTTAAGTCAATAACAAAAGGATCTGAGGCTACCAGAACTCATCACTTTGGGGGATTTTCAGGCTCCCTGTTGAAAAGTCCCACTGTACATGCTTTCAGTCGAATGCTAATTCTAAGCGAATATTTCCTACGGTTTACAGTCCTGGACCACTTTCATTGCTTCAGTGTGACAGTGTCGAGAATCCAGTCGCTACACCCCCATACCATCACAGATGCTAGCTTTTCAACTTGGATGGTTCTTTTCGTCTTTCGTCCGGAGGACACGACGTCCACAGTCTCCAAGAACAATTAGAAATGTAAACTCCTGAGGCCACTGAACACTTTTCAACTTTTGCATTAGTCCGTCTTAGATGAGCTCGGTCCGGGTGTTGTTGATAAATGGCTTTCGCTTTGCATGGTAGAGTTTTAACTCGCACTTGCAGATGTAGCGACCGACTGTAGTTACTGACAGCAGTTTTCTGAAGAATAATTTTAAACGTGGACTCGTCAGACCACAGAAGGCTTTCATTGCTTCAGTGTGACAGTGTCGAGAATCCAGTCGCTACACCCCCATACCATCACAGATGCTAGCTTTTCAACTTGGATGGTTCTTTTCCTCTTTCGTCCGGAGGACACGACGTCCACAGTCTCCGAGAACAATTAGAAATGTAGACTCCTGAGGCCACAGAACACTTTTCAACTTTTGCATTAGTCCATCTTAGATGAGCTCGGTCCGGGTGTTGTTGATAAATGGCTTTCGCTTTGCATGGTAGAGTTTTAACTCGCACTTGCAGATGTAGCGACCGACTGTGGTTACTGACAGCAGTTTTCTGAAGAAGAATTTTAAACGTGGACTCGTCAGACCACAGAAGGCTTTCATTGCTTCAGTGTGACAGTGTCGAGAATCCAGTCGCTACACCCCCATACCATCACAGATGCTGGCTTTTCAACTTGGATGGTTCTTTTCCTCTTTCGTCCGGAGGACACGACGTCCACAGTCTCCAAGAACAATTAGAAATGTAGACTCCTGAGGCCACAGAACACTTTTCAACTTTTGCATTAGTCCATCTTAGATGAGCTCGGTCCGGGTGTTGTTGATAAATGGCTTTCGCTTTGCATGGTAGAGTTTTAACTCGCACTTGCAGATGTAGCGACCGACTGTAGTTACTGACAGCGGTTTTCTGAAGAATAATTTTAAACGTGGACTCGCCAGACCACAGAAGGCTTTCATTGCTTCAGTGTGACAGTGTCGAGAATCCAGTCGCTACACCCCCATACCATCACATATGCTGGCTTTTCAACTTGGATGGTTCTTTTCCTCTTTCGTCCGGAGGACACGACATCCACAGTCTCCAAGAACAATTAGAAATGTAGACTCCTGAGGCCACAGAACACTTTTCAACTTTTGCATTAGTCCGTCTTAGATGAGCTCGGTCCGGGTGTTGTTGATAAATGGCTTTCGCTTTGCATGGTAGAGTTTTAACTCGCACTTGCAGATGTAGCGACCGACTGTAGTTACTGACAGCGGTTTTCTGAAGAATAATTTTAAACGTGGACTCGTCAGACCACAGAAGGCTTTCATTGCTTCAGTGTGACAGTGTCGAGAATCCAGTCGCTACACCCCCATACCATCACAGATGCTGGCTTTTCAACTCGGATGGTTCTTTTCCTCTTTCGTCCGGAGGACACGACGTCCGCAGTCTCCAAGAACAATTAGAAATGTAGACTCCTGAGGCCACTGAACACTTTTCAACTTTTGCATTAGTCCGTCTTAGATGAGCTCGGTCCGGGTGTTGTTGATAAATGGCTTTCGCTTTGCATAGTAGAGTTTTAACTCGCACTTGCAGATGTAGCGACCGACTGTAGTTACTGACAGCAGTTTTCTGAAGAATAATTTTAAACGTGGACTCGTCAGACCACAGAAGGCTTTCATTGCTTCAGTGTGACAGTGTCGAGAATCCAGTCGCTACACCCCCATACCATCACAGATGCTGGCTTTTCAACTTGGATGGTTCTTTTCCTCTTTCGTCCGGAGGACACGACGTCCACAGTCTCCAAGAACAATTAGAAATGTAGACTCCTGAGGCCACAGAACACTTTTCAACTTTTGCATGAGTCCATCTTAGATGAGCTCGGTCCGGGTGTTGTTGATAAATGGCTTTCGCTTTGCATGGTAGAGTTTTAACTCGCACTTGCAGATGTAGCGACCGACTGTAGTTACTGACTGCAGTTTTCTGAAGAATAATTTTAAACGTGGACTCGTCAGACCACAGAAGGCTTTCATTGCTTCAGTGTGACAGTGTCGAGAATCCAGTCGCTACACCCCCATACCATCACAGATGCTGGCTTTTCAACTTGGATGATTTTTTCCTCTTTCGTCCGGAGGACACGACGTCCACAGTCTCCAAGAACAATTAGAAATGTAGACTCCTGAGGCCACAGAACACTTTTCAACTTTTGCATTAGTCCATCTTAGATGAGCTCGGTCCGGGTGTTGTTGATAAATGGCTTTCGCTTTGCATAGTAGAGTTTTAACTCGCACTTGCAGATGTAGCGACCGACTGTAGTTACTGACAGCGGTTTTCTGAAGAATAATTTTAAACGTGGACTCGTCAGACCACAGAAGGCTTTCATTGCTTCAGTGTGACAGTGTCGAGAATCCAGTCGCTACACCCCCATACCATCACAGATGCTGGCTTTTCAACTTGGATGGTTCTTTTCCTCTTTCGTCCGGAGGACACGACGTCCACAGTCTCCGAGAACAATTAGAAATGTAGACTCCTGAGGCCACAGAACACTTTTCAACTTTTGCATTAGTCCATCTTAGATGAGCTCGGTCCGGGTGTTGTTGATAAATGGCTTTCGCTTTGCATGGTAGAGTTTTAACTCGCACTTGCAGATGTAGCGACCGACTGTAGTTACTGACAGCGGTTTTCTGAAGAATAATTTTAAACGTGGACTCGTCAGACCACAGAAGGCTTTCATTGCTTCAGTGTGACAGTGTCGAGAATCCAGTCGCTACACCCCCATTCCATCACAGATGCTGGCTTTTCAACTTGGATGGTTCTTTTCCTCTTTCGTCCGGAGGACACGACGTCCACAGTCTCCAAGAACAATTAGAAATGTAGACTCCTGAGGCCACAGAACACTTTTCAACTTTTGCATTAGTCCATCTTAGATGAGCTCGGTCCGGGTGTTGTTGATAAATGGCTTTCGCTTTGCATAGTAGAGTTTTAACTCGCACTTGCAGATGTAGCGACCGACTGTAGTTACTGACAGCAGTTTTCTGAAGAATAATTTTAAACGTGGACTCGTCAGACCACAGAAGGCTTTCATTGCTTCAGTGTGACAGTGTCGAGAATCCAGTCGCTACACCCCCATACCATCACAGATGCTAGCTTTTCAACTTGGATGGTTCTTTTCCTCTTTCGTCCGGAGGACACGACGTCCACAGTCTCCAAGAACAATTAGAAATGTAGACTCCTGAGGCCACAGAACACTTTTCAACTTTTGCATTAGTCCATCTTAGATGAGCTCGGTCCGGGTGTTGTTGATAAATGGCTTTCGCTTTGCATGGTAGAGTTTTAACTCGCACTTGCAGATGTAGCGACCGACTGTAGTTACTGACAGCAGTTTTCTGAAGAATAATTTTAAACGTGGACTCGTCAGACCACAGAAGGCTTTCATTGCTTCAGTGTGACAGTGTCGAGAATCCAGTCGCTACACCCCCATACCATCACAGATGCTGGCTTTTCAACTTGGATGGTTCTATTCCTCTTTTGTCCGGAGGACACGACGTCCACAGTCTCCAAGAACAATTAGAAATGTAGACTCCTGAGGCCACAGAACACTTTTCAACTTTTGCATTAGTCCATCTTAGATGAGCTCGGTCCGGGTGTTGTTGATAAATGGCTTTCGCTTTGCATGGTAGAGTTTTAACTCGCACTTGCAGATGTAGCGACCGACTGTAGTTACTGACAGCAGTTTTCTGAAGAATAATTTTAAACGTGGACTCATCAGACCACAGAAGGCTTTCATTGCTTCAGTGTGACAGTGTCGAGAATCCAGTCGCTACACCCCCATACCATCACAGATGCTGGCTTTTCAACTTGGATGGTTCTTTTCCTCTTTCGTCCGGAGGACACGACGTCCACAGTCTCCAAGAACAATTAGAAATGTAGACTCCTGAGGCCACAGAACACTTTTCAACTTTTGCATTAGTCCATCTTAGATGAGCTCGGTCCGGGTGTTGTTGATAAATGGCTTTCGCTTTGCATAGTAGAGTTTTAACTCACACTTGCAGATGTAGCGACCGACTGTAGTTACTGACAGCGGTTTTCTGAAGAATAATTTTAAACGTGGACTCGTCAGACCACAGAAGGCTTTCATTGCTTCAGTGTGACAGTGTCGAGAATCCAGTCGCTACACCCCCATACCATCACAGATGCTGGCTTTTCAACTTGGATGGTTCTTTTCCTCTTTCGTCCGGAGGACACGACGTCCACAGTCTCCAAGAACAATTAGAAATGTAGACTCCTGAGGCCACAGAACACTTTTCAACTTTTGCATTAGTCCATCTTAGATGAGCTCGGTCCGGGTGTTGTTGATAAATGGCTTTGGCTTTGCATAGTAGAGTTTTAACTCGCACTTGCAGATGTAGCGACCGACCGTAGTTACTGACAGCAGTTTTCTGAAGAATAATTTTAAACGTGGACTCGTCAGACCACAGAAGGCTTTCATTGCTTCAGTGTGACAGTGTCGAGAATCCGGTCGCTACACCCCCATACCATCACAGATGCTAGCTTTTCAACTTGGATGGTTCTTTTCCTCTTTCGTCCGGAGGACACGACGTCCACAGTCTCCAAGAACAATTAGAAATGTAGACTCCTGAGGCCACAGAACACTTTTCAACTTTTGCATTAGTCCATCTTAGATGAGCTCGGTCCGGGTGTTGTTGATAAATGGCTTTCGCTTTGCATGGTAGAGTTTTAACTCGCACTTGCAGATGTAGCGACCGACTGTAGTTACTGACAGCGGTTTTCTGAAGAATAATTTTAAACGTGGACTCGTCAGACCACAGAAGGCTTTCATTGCTTCAGTGTGACAGTGTCGAGAATCCAGTCGCTACACCCCCATACCATCACAGATGCTAGCTTTTCAACTTGGATGGTTCTTTTCCTCTTTCGTCCGGAGGACACGACGTCCACAGTCTCCGAGAACAATTAGAAATGTAGACTCCTGAGGCCACAGAACACTTTTCAACTTTTGCATTAGTCCATCTTAGATGAGCTCGGTCCGGGTGTTGTTGATAAATGGCTTTCGCTTTGCATGGTAGAGTTTTAACTCGCACTTGCAGATGTAGCGACCGACCGTAGTTACTGACAGCAGTTTTCTGAAGAATAATTTTAAACGTGGACTCGTCAGACCACAGAAGGCTTTTCCACCTTGCCGCTTAGGTGCGGTGATTTCTCCAGGTTCTCTGATCTTTTTGATGATATTACGGACCGTAGATGGTGGAAAAAAAAACCCTAGCTCGTTGAGAAATGTTTTTCGTAAACCGTTGGACAATTTGCTCGCGTAGTTTGTCCACAAAGTGGTGAACCTCGCCCCCCGTCCTTGTTTGTGAATGACTGAGCATTTCATGGAAGCTGCTTTTCTACACCCAATCATGGCACCCACCTGTTCTAAATGAGCCTGTTCACCTGTGCGATGTTCCAAATAAACGCTTGATGAGCATTCCAGGGACGGCGTGGCGCAGTGGGAGAGTGGCTGTGCGCAACCTGAGCGTCCCTGGTTCAAATCCCACCTAGTACCAACCTCGTCACGTCCGTTGTGTCCTGAGCAAGACACTTCACCCTTGCTCCTGATGGGTGCTGGTTGGCGCCTTGCATGGCAGCTCCCTCCATCAGTATGTGAATGTGTGTGTGAATGGGTAAATGTGGAAGTAGTGTCAAAGCGCTTTGAGTACCTTGAAGGTAGAAAAGCGCTATACAAGTACAACCCATTTATCATTAATATTTCTCAGTCTTTTTTGCCACTTGTGCCAGCTTTTTCTGAAACATGTTGCAGGCATCACATTCCAAATGAGATACTTAATGTTCAAACTGGTAAACGTTTTTTTTTTTGCAAATATTAGCTCATTTGGAATGTGATGCCTGCAACATGTTTCAGAAAAAGCTGGCACAAGTGGCAAAAAAGACTGAGAAATATTAATGATAAATGGGTTGTACTTGTATAGCGCTTTTCTACCTTCAAGGTACTCAAAGCGCTTTGACACTACTTCCACATTTACCCATTCACACACACATTCACACACTGAAGGAGGGAGCTGCCATGCAAGGCGCCAACCAGCATAGACGAGATACTTAATGTTCAAACTGGTA